>NC_048232.1:83764172-83794641 GCF_002007445.2 Ailuropoda melanoleuca
AAAAAAAAAAAAGAATTGGTCTATTTCACCTAAGTTGTCAAATCTGTGTGTATAGTGTATAGAGTGTGTATAGAGTGTATATTCTTATTATTTTTTTTAATGTCTGCAGATTCTGTAGTGATAACTCCTATTTCATTACTGATCTTAGTAATATGGTTTGTCAATATTGCTGATCTTTTCAAAGAACCAGATTTTTGTTTTGTTGATTTTTTTCTATTTTTATGTTTTCAATCTCATTGAGGTCTTTAACACTAATTTTTAATTTTTTTAAAGATTTTGTTTATTTATTTGCGAGAGAGAGTGAGCAATGAGCAAGGGGGGGGGGGGGACAAGCATCTCTACACTGAGCACAGGGACCTGAGCTGAAATCAAGAATCAGGTGCTTACCTAACTGAGCCACCCAGGTGTCCCACTATTTTCATTTTTAAGTAGGCTCCACACCCAACATGGAGCTTTGAACTCCCGACCTTGAGATTAAGAGTCATGTGCTCTACTGACTGAGCCAGCCAGGTGCCCAAACTCATTGATTTTTTTTATCTTCATTATATCCTTCCCTCTATTTGCTTCGGGGCTTTTCAAATCTCTTTTTAGTTTCTTGAGAAGGGAGCACAGATCATTTATTTGAGACATTTCTTCTTTTCCACTATAAACAGTAAGAGCTATAAATTTCCCTCTCCATTCTGCTTTAGCTGCATCCTACAAATTTTGATATGCTATATTTCATTTACATTCAGTTCAATTTCTTTTTAAATTTCCCTTGAGGGGCGCCTGGGTTGCACAGCGGTTAAGCATCTGCCTTCGGCTCAGGGTGTGATCCCGGCGTTATGGGATCGAGCCCCACATCAGGCTCTTCTGCTGTGAGCCTGCTTCTTCTTCTCCCACTCCCCCTGCTTGTGTTCCCTCTCTCACTGGCTGTCTCTATCTCTGTCTAATAAATAAATGAAATCTTAAAAAAAATAAAAATAAATAAATTTCCCTTGAGACTTCATCTTTGAGACGTGTACTATTTAGAAGTGTGTTGTTTAATTTCCAAGTGTTTGGAGATTTTCCTATTATCCTTCTGTTACTGATCTCTAGTTTGATTCCATTGATTCCAGTGGTCAGAGAATATACTTTGTATGATTTCAATCCTTTTAAACTTGTTGATATTTGCTTTATGGCCCAAATTATAATCTATCTTGTTTCCGTGGGCACTGGAAAAAGAATGTATATTCTGCTGTTGTGGGTAGATAGTTCTATAATGTTTATAATGTCCATCAGATCCTGTTGGTTGATGGCATTATTGAGTTCTATATCCCTGCTAATTTTATGTCTAGTTGCTTACCATTTGTTGAGAAAAGGATGTTGAAGTCTCCCAACTATAACTGTGAAGACGTCTATCGTTTGTTTCACATATTTGGCAACATGTTGTTTGGTGCATATACATTAAGGATTCTTTTTTTTTTTTTTGAGAGAGAGAGAGAAAGAACTTGAGCCAGGGGAGATGGGGGAGAGGGAGAGGGAGAGAGAACCTTAAGCAGACTCCACACTCAGTACAGAGCCCAACACAGGGCTCAATCCCATGGCCCTGAGACCACGATCCCAGCCAAAATCAAGAGTCAGACACTTAACTGATTGAGTCACCCAGGCGCCCCCACATTTAGGATTCTGTCTTCTTGGTATATTGACCCTTTCATCATTATATAATACCTCTCTCTGTCTCTTGTAATTTCCTTTATTCTAAAGTCTACTTTAATGTTAACATAGTCACTCATGCTTTTTTTTTAATGTTTGCATGTATTTCTTTTGCTATCATTTTACCTTCAATCTATAATTATTATATTAATTATCATTATGTGATATTTTAAAATGTATCTCTTATAATAGTATATAGGAGTGCCTGGGGGATTCAGTTGGTTAAGTATGTGACCCTTGGTTTTAGTTCAGGTCATGATCTCAGGGTCATGAGATCAAGCCCTGCTTCAGGCTCTGCACTAGATGGGAAGTCTGCTTAGAGTCTCTCTCTCCCTGCCCTTCCCTCTGTTTGCATGCTCTCTCTCTTCTCTCTAAATAAATAAAATCTTTTTTTTTTTTTTTTTTTAAATTTTAAAGATTTTATTTTTATTTATTCTACAGAGATAGAGACAGCCAGCGAGAGAGGGAACACAAGCAGGGGGAGTGGGAGAGGAAGAAGCAGGCTCATAGCAGAGGAGCCTGATGTGGGGCTCGATCCCATAACGCCGGGATCACGCCCTGAGCCGAAGGCAGACGCTTAACCGCTGTGCCACCCAGGCGCCCCTAAATAAATAAAATCTTAAAAAAAAAACAGCATGTAATTGGGTCGTTTTTATTTTTTATTTTAAAGGTTTTTAAGTGGGGCTTGAACTTAACAACCCTGAGATCAAGAGTCACACACTCCATCAACTGAGTCAGCCAGGCATCCCTAATGGGTCATAGTTTGGTTTTTTTGTTTTTTTGTTTTTTACTTTTTAGAAAGAGAGAGAGAGAGTGCAAGCAGGGGTAGGAGCATAGGGAAAGAATATCAAGCAGGCTCCATGCTGAGTGGGGAAGCCTGACATGGGTCTACGTGACCCTGAGATCATGACCTGACCTGAAATCAAGAAATGTACACTTAACTGGCTGAGTCCCTGGGTCATGCTTTTAAATCCATTCTGCCAGGGCACCTGAGTGGCTCAGTTGATTAAGTGGCTACCTTTGGCTCAGGTCATGATCCCAGCCCTGCGTGGGGCTCCTTGCTCAATGGGAAGCCTACGTCACCCTCTCCCTCTGCCTGCTGCTCCCCTTGCTTGTGCTGTCTACCTCTCTCGCTCTGTCAAATAAAATCTTTAAAAAATAAAGGATAAGGAATCCATTCTGCCAGTCTCTTTCAATTGGTGTATTTAGAAGATTTCTATTAATATAATTGTTAGTATGTTAAGGTCTAAGTTTGCCTTTTTTGTTGTTTTTTTTTTTTAATTTTCTGTTTGTTCTCTCTGCTTTTCATTTCCGTTTTCCTTTTCCAGCCTTACCGTGAGTTACCTGGACATTTGCAGAATTTCATTTGAATTTATCTATAGTGTTTGTTAGGGCATTTCTTTGTATAGCTTTTTAGTGTGTACTCTAGCTATTTCATTATATATGCATAACCTATAAAATCTCCTGGGGTTGACATTTTACCACTTTGAATAAAGTATTAAAACCTTTACCTCCATTCACACCCCTTTATCCTGCCTCGTTCTAGTATCTTCCTCTACAAACGTTGAGAACCATGTTAGGTGATACTCAATTTTTTGCTTCAACTGTTAAATACAATTTAGAAAACTCAAAAAAAAGAAGTCTATGTATTTACCTATATTTTCGTTCTTAAAACTGTTCTTTTTTTCCTTTCTGATGTTGTAAGATTCCATTTCTTTTGTTATGTCCCTTCTGTTTGGAGAACTTGTTTTAGTCATTCTTTTTTTTTTTAAAGATTTTATTTATTTATTTGACAGAGACAGCCAGCGAGTGAGGGAATACAAGCAGGGGGAGTGGGAGAGGAAGAAGCAGGCTCATAGCAGAGGAGCCTGATGTGGGGCTCGATCCCATAACGCCAGGATCACGCCCTGAGCCGAAGGCAGACACTTAACCCCTGTGCCACCCAGGCGCCCCTTTTTAGTCATTCTTTTAAGGTAGATCTGCTGGAGACAAATTCTCTTTGTCTTCCTCCATCTCAGAATGTCTTGATTTCTTCTTTATTCCTGTCTTGTAAGGCTGCCCATTTCCCGGGCCTTGGATAGAGGATTTCTTTTTGTCTGTGCCTGTTGATGGTTCTAGGTTCTAGGTTCTGGGTTCTAGGCTTCTCCAGATCCAGTTTGGGAAGTGTGAGGCAGAAACTCAAGAACTCACCAACATGTCATTCCTTGGGTCCGAGTCTCCCTTATCTGGGCTGCCTCCTTCTCTCCACCTTTCAGAATCCTCTTGTTTGTTCAATTTATAGTCTCCATATATAAAGCGCCCAGGGCTTGTCGTTGTACTTAGCAGGGGAAATAGGAGAACTATGTCTACTCCAATATCTATAACAGCATTAAAATATGAAATACTTCAGAATAAATCTAAAAAAAAACATGTAAAATGCCTATACAATGAAAAGTACTAACACCAGCAAAAGAAATTTTAAAAGCCTAAGTAGGGGCATGTGGGCAGCTCAGTCGATTCAGCATCAGACTCTTGATTTCGGCTCAGGTCATGATCTCAGGGTCGTGGGACTGAGCCTCGTGTTGGCTCCTCACTCAGCAGGGAGTCTGCTGGACAATCTTTCTCCCTCTTCCTCTGCTCCTCCTTCCACACTCTCTAAAATAAATAAATCTTTAAAAAAAATAATAAATCTTTAGGGACACCTGGGTGGCATGCAACCCTTGGTTTTGGCACAGGTCATGGTCTCACAGTCATGGGTCAAGCCCCATGTTGGGCTCTGCGTTCAGTGTGGAGTCTGCTTCAGATTCTCTCTCCCTCTCCCTCTCTCTCTCTCAAATGAATAAATAAAATCTTAATAATCTTATCTTTAATAAAAATAAAAAATAAGTAAATCTTTTTTTAAAATAAAAAATAAAGGGGCACCTGGGTGGCACAGTCGTTAAGCGTCTGCCTCCGGCTCAGGGCGTGATCCCGGCGTTCTGGGATCAAGCCCCACATCAGGCTCCTCCGCTGTGAGCCTGCTTCTTCCTCTCCCACTCCCCCTGCTTGTGTTCCCTCTCTCGCTGGCTGTCTCTCTCTGTCAAATAAAAAAATAAAATCTTTTAAAAAAATAAAAAATAAAAAGCCTAAATGGAGTGACATGCCATGCTCATGAATTGAAAGTTTCGTTATTATTAAGATGATATAGTCCCTCAATTGAATTATAGATTCAGTGCAATCACAGTAAAAATTCCACGGCTATTTTTTCATTGACAAGCTGATTATAACATGTATATGGAAATGCAAAGGATATAATAGCTAAAACAATTTTGAAAAGGAAAAACTAAGTTCAAGGACTTCTACCTGATAAAGACTTATATAAGTTACAATAATCAAAAGAGTAAGACATTGGGGCCCCTGGGTGGCTCAGTCAGCTAAGCGTCTGCCTTCAGCTCAGGTCATGATCCCAGGTTCCTGGAATCGAGTCCCACATTGGACTCCCTGCTCAGCAAAGAGCCTGCTTCTCCCTCTCCCTGCTGCTCCCCCCTGCTTGTGATCACTCACTCTCTAGCACTCTCTCTGTTCCTGACAAATAAATAAAATCTTTTAAAAAATAAAAATTTTAAAAAGTGGCCCAAAGATTTAAACAGAAACTTCACACAGTAAGATATGCAAATGGTCAATAAGCAAATGAAAACTGCTTAACAGCATTAATTTTCAGGGGAATGCAAATTAAAATGACAAGGAGACATATTATACACCCACTAAGATGCCTCAAAATAAAAAGACTGTCTATCCCAAGTGTTGGTGAGCATACCAACAGTTGGCACAACTAGAATTCTCCTCAATTTCTGTTTGGTGTGTAAAATGCCAAACTTTGCAAAACAATTTGATTGTTTTTTATAAAGGTGATCATACGTTTACTGTAAGACCCAGAAATTCTTTTCTGAGGCATTTACCCCGCACATTTGTCCATTGTATATGCACGTTCCCAGCAGCTTTACTCACAGTAGCCCCAGACGGAAAAGAACCTCATTGTCATTGGGTGAACAGATAACCATACGCTGGAATACTACCCAGCAATGAAAAGAAACAACCATACACGCAAAACCACGGATGAATCTCAGAAACTTCACGGTGGGTGAGAAAAGCCAGATATAAAAGCATATACTGTATGATTCCAGGTCTGTGGAATTCTAGTAGGAAAAATCCGCATGGGGGTTTTCAAGGGGCAGGATAGCAGGGGTGGGCTGGGAATGACTGCCAAGGGTAAGCAGGAACTCTTTGGAATGGTGGAAATGTTCTATTTCTTGCTTGTGCTGGGGGTTACTCATTGAACTACACGCTTAAAGTGGATGTGTTTTATTGTTGATGCATCATATAGAAATAAAGTTGACTTAAAAGACATTTAATTAACTTTTCCCCCTTATTTCCTTACATCTTTCTGCAAGATGTGATGCTGTTGGCCTTTCTTTGCTTCTAAAACACTCTCTTTGACTTCCTTAATACCATCTCTCCTGATTTTCCTCCTCCTTCTCCAACCACACTCCTTAAACTTTCCCCAGAGAGGTTTCACAATTTTGGCCAACTTCTCAAGTTTTGTTTGTTTTTGGTTTTTGGCTGGTTTTCCCCGCTCAGATTTCTACACGCTCTGTCAACACACTTTCCTGGCCAACCTCCTCCACTGCCACAGTTTTATATGAATTCATAACCTCTATTTTGGGCCCACGTCTGCCCCCCAACCCACAGGCCCACACTTTCCCCAAAGGCAAGAGAAACAGCTCCTCTTCAAATATCCTGGACACCCCCAACTCCGCATGCCCGATACCTGGCTCATCACCTACTCCCTAAACACACCTTGCTGTCTCTTTAATGACCACGGACTCCCAGCTGCTCAAGTAGGAAACCGGGGAGTCTTCCTGGTTCCTCCCTCCTATTCGTTTCCCATCCAGTGCCAGTCTTGGCTATTCTAGCCCCTAAGTCATTCACGAACTTCACCCTTCTGGCCACCCCGCCCTGGCCTGGATCAGGCCATCAGAGACTCTCTTTCCTAGTCCATCATAGCAGCTTCCAAACTTGTCTCCCAATCTCCAGCGTTTCTCCCTCAATGCATCCCCCTAACCACAGCCAGATTACCTTTGTCATCCCCTTGATTAAAAACTTCTTAGAACACAAATTACTTATAGGTCAGATTCCAAATTCCAAATTATCATGGCATTCACAATCCAGTCTTGCTCCCATCCCCAGTATTACCACCTTTCAACACCACCTTGCGACAACTCCAACATGCAGAATGTCACACTATTTCTCATTAAAACATGCTTTGGATGTGTTTTCTCTTCCCTGGGATCATGAGGTTTCCTCTGTCTGGAATTCCCCCTCATCCTTCAGGATTCAGCTCCATATCCCTGCTCCATGAGCATTCTCTGGCCCTCCCTCCATGTTCCTAAAGAACTCGACTTCTGCCTAGACGCTAGCATATGCACATATATTACACTGTACCATAACTTTCTCCATTAGCGTGTGTCTCCCACTGGACTGAGCTCCTGGAGAATGTCATTCATCTTTGTCTCTCTGGGCCTAGAGCACAGAACACAGTGCTTGGCACAGAGTAGCTGCTCAATAAATGTTGGTTGGACGGATGGTTGGATGGTTGGGTGGGTGGATGGATGGATGGATGGATGACTAAATGAAGGAGAAAATAGGAAACTCTTGGGCCCAGTGGTTTCTACTTTGTAATACTATGCATCCATACGCACACACTCACATCCATCTCCAATTCATTCCTTCTGAATATTCCTGAATTTTTTTTTCTTCCTGTTATATTTTATGAACAACTGAAAATCCTTGTATGAGCATCATGAAGTGTCGGCCTGGGCAAGCAGTTGTCATGGAAACAGGAGACCTACTGCACAAACAGTTCTACAGACCCCTGGTGCTCTCTAGATCATCGCTGTTTCTTCCTCTTCCCCCAGCTGGTGGGGGAGCAGAGAACATCAACGAGGGCAGCGGCGGGGGGGTGCGGTGTTCAGAACTTTGAGCCCTAATTTTCCCCCACAACCGATGAATTCCAGGAAAAATCCTGAAGTCAGAAGGAGCAACGAAAGAGGAGGATGTGCAAGGACAAGTCTGGACGGTTTCCTTCCCAAGGGACTGAAGCAAGGCCCAACTTAAGGTTCAGTGTCCCCGTGGAGCCCACCCTACCCGACTCCCAGCATACATTCTCAGTCCCTTCTCTGCTCTCCTCAAGCTTCAGTGAGCCTAGAAGGAATCTTCAAACTCACATAGGCCCCTCCAGTCTGCTATGACCTTATCATGGGTCGATTCACAGACATGTCCCATCTTATCTCATCTAGACAAGCCTCCTGGCCAGAGGCCGCATCTTCTCTAGCACTCCCTGGCACCAGGCCACCAATCCCAACAACCACTTGAACTCGGCACCACACACTGTGTTTTTACACATCGTTTCACTAAACTCCGTGGAGAGGACAATCTGTGATGGTGGGAATGTCATAGCTCTGCACTGTCCAGAACAGAGCCACCAGCCACAGAGGCCACTGAGCACTTGAAAGGTGGCTGATGCAACAGGGAACTGAATTTTTAATTGTAATTAATTAAACTTAAATAGTCATATGTGGCCAGTGGCTGCTGCATCACAAAGCCCAGCTCTAGCCCACCCTGAAGGGAGGATGATGATAATCTGCACTTTGCAAGTGAATGAACCGGGGTTCTCGTGAGGTCTCTGTATCAGTACACAGGGGAAATGTTAGGGTTTTCCCAGCCACTCAGGGAGGAAAACAGAAACATGAAATGGAACGTCCCCTGTGGATGAGCTTGATGATACAAAGTCAGCACAAGAAACAGCAGGTCCTGAGGCTCCACTGACATCCATGACAGATGTTAACACATCAGAAGAAAGGCCAGTCAAAAGCAATAAAGAATAAAGGATGGCCAGAAACATCCAACCTGCTCCATCAAGAGAAGGCAGTGTCGGGGCACCTGGGGGTCTCTGTAGGTTAAGCACCCAACTATTGACTTCAGCTCAGGTCATGATCTCAGGGTTGTAAAATCAAGCCCCATGTCAGACTCTGCATTCAACAGGGAGTCTGCTGGAGTTTCTCTCTCCATCTGCCTCTGCCCTTCCCTGAGCTCGCACTCTCCCTCCCTCCCTCCTTCCCTCCCTGGCTCATAAATGAATGAATGAATGAATGAAAGAAATCTTTGAGAGAGGTTGAAAGAGAGAGAAGACAGTGCCATCTCAAACACACATCCCAGCCCTGGCAAAGGGTCAGCCCACACATACCCATGAGTCTTCAGGCTCCCAGAGCTTAAGGACACTCATTGCCAACCAACTCCCATTGCCCGAGTCCCAGAGCTCCCAGCAATGGCCAAATGATAATCAGGCATCCCATTTGGCCTGCCTCCCAGAAGAGCGTGCTCAATCAGTCCCCAATTTCTCCATGCCACACTATGAGCTAGGATTTGTTCCCTCAGCCTCTGCACCCTTCCTCATCCCATGGGGATTCGCTGAGGACAGGAAGTGCCCTCCGGGGGCTGAGCTGGGTTTCTGGGCCTGCATGCAGAAATCCCCACCGAAGACCACAGCTGGCTTGCCAGCGTGATGCGTGTCCCCTGGTGGGCATCTGTCTCGGGCCAGCTGGTCTTTCCCTTCACTTCCCAGCTTTTCCGCCCATCTCAATTCTCAATTCCAATTCCAGTTTGAAGTGCAACCGTCCATGGCCCATAGCACAGAGCCAGGGCGTGCAGAGAGCACTCAGTGGTGGCTCAAGGCCCGCCTCTCCCAGAAAGCTGCCCCAATCGCTGGCCCACAAACTCCTCTCCTCTCAACTTACAGAGCTCTCGCTCCCGCAGCACATCTGAGCTCCGGCCACACGCTGCCCCCGCTGCACATGCCACCACATCCCTGCTCACCCTGCGCCACACCGGCCTGCCTTCTGAGCTCACGCTCAACCCGCGTCAAGGCGTGTGTGCACTTGAGCTGGCCTGGCCTTGCCCCTGACCGTCGCGTAACAACCGCCTTCTGATCATCGGCTCTCCGCTAAAGCATCACCCCCTCAGCCACGGCCTGACGCAGGCTGCAGTAGGCACACGGCTGTAGTCCAGCACGTTGCCCTGTGCCCATGCTCCCCAGAACCCTCTCACTGTCATTTTTCCTGTTTAGAGTTTGTTTCGATCCCGGCGACTAGCTTAAGTCCTGGATCTACTATCCACTAGCTCTGTGCTTTTGAGCAAGAATAAAAATTACAGCTACGAGTTCCTGAGGAGCTGTGGCCTGCCGGGCACTGCTAAACTCCGCTAATACTCCCCAAATCCCAGTGAGGTAAGCGCCACAGCTACTCCAGCTCTACACAGGCGAAAACTGAGATGCAGGGAGATTAAGGAACTTGCCCGAAGTCAGATCCAGAGTGAGTGACAGAATCACGCAGGTCCCTCTGTACCACAGTGCCCTCATCTGGAACAGGAGGCTCAGCTCTCAGAGGAGTAGGAGCAGAGGAGACAGTGTCGGACACAACTCCCATTAGCGTCTCCCCTGGTGCAAGGGACAGGATGTCAGGGCCTCTGGAAGCCGGGAGCTGGTGGCAGCCGGCCCATGTGTCCATCTGGGCGGGGAAGGGGTTCTCACGGGCTGAAGCATCGCTTGACTGGCCACAGAGACCTTGCCCGTGCCAGGACTGCATAAAGCACATCATTAGGGAACAAGGAAGGCCCCAGCCCTCTTGGATGTAGTGTGGAAGGTATTTTGATCTGTGCCTCTATCGGCAAAGTTATTAAATGAACAACTGATGTTTCCCTGGGGAGAAATCAGCTCAGGAGTGTGAACTCCACGCCTACTAGCCCGAGTGCTAGAATACTAACGTGACCTGGAACAGACAGACGATGGCGAGGGAGAGTAAGGAGAACAAGAGACGGAGCTCAGGGAGCAGGAGGAAGCGAACAGATCAGTCGGACTTGGTGCCAGGCAGGGTCAGTCCAGAAGAGCAGGAGGGCAGCTGCCCCCCACCGCCCCTCCCCCCCGACGGCGCTGCCCGGGGCGCGCTGCAGGACGCGAGTCAGGACAGATGTTGGGTATCTACGTCTCCCCCACTTACAGGATTGTTGCTTCAGCATCTCTCCAGTCCTGGTAGAGAAGTTCTCAGGGGATAAGAAGAAACGAGCAGAAGGGATGGGAAGGGAACCAGGCTCTGGGGACCGCCCTGCTGAGAGGAGGGAGAGAGTCCAAGAACCATGAAAGAAGAGCTAAGTGAAAAGGCAACTTGAGAGCTACACAGACCGTGGGCATTTCAAAGCCGAAGCGAACCTGCCCGGTGCTGGCACGCCATTCCGCAGCTCACGCATGCAAGGAAATCAGACGGCAACGGGCCAAGGACTCGGTGGCCCACGCCGAAAACCAGGCATGAGGAAGGGGGCTGGAATCACAGCCGTGGGCAAGAGGAGCCCATGGGAGCGCCCCTTCCTTCCGAGGATGCCACAGAACGTCCAGACACGCTCCGTGAGCAGGCAGCACGTGTCATATTGTAAGCTTATTTTTAAACTTGTACCCTATGTCATCCCCAAAATGATGAGTCACAGAATTTTAAAAATAAGTGAAGGTTCCAGTTGTTAGTAATGGCAGTGTACCTTATATTAGACTAACCCTACTCCCAATAGGAGAAAATTCTAACATAAAAGTGTGTGTGTGTATATACACACACACATATATATATAATTTTTTTTTAACAATTTTGAAGACACTCAGGACACCTGGGTGCCTCAGTTGGTTAAGCGGCTGCCTTCAGCTCCAGGTCATAATCCCAGGGTCCTGGGATCCAGTCCCACACTGAGCTCCCTGCTCAGCGGGAAGCCTGTTTCTCCCTCTGCCTGCTTTGCCTGCTGCTCCCCTGCTTTGCTCCCTCTCTCTCTCACACACACAAATAAATAAATAAAATCTTAAAAAAGAAAAAATTTGAAGACACTGAAGAAGGACAAAAAACAGGAAAAATGGAGAAAATCCTACCCTTTTTTAAATATATATTTTATTTTTAAGTAATCTCTACACCCAACGTGGAGCTCCAATTCACAACCCAGAGATCGAAACTGCACACTCTACTGATTGAGCTAGCCAGGCGCCCCAGAAAACTCTACCCTTTTATAAAGACAGCACCCCTGGGTGAGATCCAGCTTTGCAAGACTTTTCCCCCAGAAGTGCTCCAGTCCGTGGAGCAGGCAGGGGCTAGAGTTCCCGCTGAAAGTGGCTATCTTAATGGCCTGACCGGTCAGAGGTCAGAGTTTGGGGCTACCAGAGAAGCTAGAAACTGAGAAGGTTGGGGAATCCTAGAAGGAAGGGAACCACAAAAGGAGCCCCAGAGTCTGTGAATGGCTCCCTTCTAGCCACTGGCAGACTCCTGAGCTGCTCTCAGTGGTGAGATCCTCAGGTGCCCAGGGAGAGGCTGGGAGGCCAAGCAGAGGTTTTAGCAGCCTCCCACTACAGGGGAACAGCAATTTAGAGTCTGAGTCCTGCCAGGCTAGAGGGGCTCAGTAAACTCCCTGGCTTTCTACCGACACCGCAGAAGAGCTGCATGTGAAGGGTACATCTCAAGACTAAGGGATTGATTCTACCATTAAAGGTAGAACCAAGATAGGCTGTCCCAGTGAATCCTAAAACCAGGCCAGAAGATCACAGTGGTCTGCCAGAAATTTAACTACCCACTAAAACATAATTTGACCCATCCAGACTCTCTATGACCTATCATCCAAAATGTCCACAGCACAATGAAATACTGATAGACATACAAAAAATAGGAAAATGTGATCTACTCCGCAAAGAATTACCAAGCAACAGAAATAGGCAGACAGACCACTGCAATATTGGAATTGGCAAAAAAATTATTTTTTATTCAAATATAATTAGCACACATTGTTATATTAGTTTCAGGTGGCAGTTAAACTTAAAAAAAAAAACTGGGGTGCCTGGGTGGCTCAGCTGGCTAAGCATCTGCCTTTAGTTCAGGTCATGATCTTGGGGTCCTGCGATCTAGTCCCGCATCAGGCTCCCTGCTCAGTGGGGAGTCTGCTTCTCTCTTTCCCCCTGGCCCTACCCCACCCCCACTCATGCAGTCTCTCTCTCTCAAATAAATAAATAAAATATTTTTTAAAAACCTGATTTTTTGTTTTAAGGTGGACTCCATGCTGGGAGCCCGACACAGGGCTTGAATTCACGATCCTGAGATCAAGACCTGAGCTGAGATCAAGAGTCAGAGCTTAACCAACTGAGCCACCCAGGTGCCCCAGAACTATGAGACCTTTTATAGTACCATTTGCAATATCTCAAAAAGAAAGAGGAGGAGAAATATCTAGGTACAAATCTAATAAAATGTACGTAGGATATTTGTGCTACAAAGTATAAAACACCAATGAAAGAAATCAAAGAAAACCTAAATAAATGGAGAGAAATGCCATGTTTATGGATTGGTAGACTCAATGCAGATATAATGTCAATTCTCTCCAAATTGATCTTTAGATTTAACAAACTCCCAATGATTATTCCAGCGCTGTTTTTCCATAGATAGAGAGAAGCCAATTCTAAAGTATATGTGGAAAGACGAAGGAACTAGAGTAGTCAGCAATTTTCAAAGAGAAGAACAAAACTTCGGAACTCATGCCACCTGATGATAAGACTTACTATAAAGTTACAGTAATCAAGACAGTGTGATTCTGGAGAAAGAACACGCACGTAGATCAAAGGAACAGAACAGAGACTCCAGAAATAAATCCACACAAATATGGTCAAATGATTTTTCACAAAGGGTAATTCAGTGGAGAAAGTGAAGTCTTTTCAACAAATTGTGCTGAAATATTTGGACACCCGCACGCAAACAACCTCAACCTATACTCCACATCAACTACAAGAATTAACTCAAAATGGTCATAGACTTAAATGTAAAACATAAAACTACAAAACTCATAGAAGAAAACACAGGAGAAAATCTTCATGGCTTTGGGTTAGGTAGGACTCTATACATGGGACTCAAAAAATGATAAATTGGACTTAATCAAGATTTAAAACTTTTACTTTGCAAAAAGAATGAAAAGACAAGCCATTGACTGGGAGAAAATATCTGGAAATCACATATATAACAAAAACTAGTATCCAAGAAAACAAAGGCAACAAAAACAAAAGTAAATAAGTGGGATGACATCAAACTAAATAGTTTCTTCACAGCAAAGTAAACCATCAACAAAATGAAAAGGCAACCTATGGCGTGCCTGACTGGCTCAGTCAGTAGAACACGTGAGGCTTGATCTCAGGGTGGTGAGTTTGAGCCCCATGCTGGGCATAGAGTTTACTTAAAAAAAAAACCAACAACCTACTGAATGGGAGGAAATACTTGCAAATCCTATGTCCGCAAAGGGGTTAATATCCAAAATAGATAAACAACTCATACAACTCAATACTAAAAAAAAATCCAAATAAAAATGGGCAGAGCATCTAAATAGACATTTTTCCAAAAAAGACATACAGATGGTAATTCAAAACCACAATGAGATATCACTTCACACCTGCTAGAATATTTACTATCACAAAACAAGAGGGGCACCTGGCTGGCTCATTCAATAGAACATGTGACTTTTGACCACAGGTTTGTGAGTTCAAGCCCCATAATGGGTGTGGAGATTACTTAAAAATAAGTCAGTAAGTAATTAAATAAATAAATAAAATTTAAAAAACAGATAAGAAATAACAAGTATTGGTGAGGACGGGGAGGGAAAAAAGGCAACATTTTTGTCCTGTTGCCGGGAATGTAACCCAGTGCAGCCACTCTGGGAAACATTATGGAGGTTCCTCAAATAACTAAAAATAGAACTATCATATAATCCAGCAATTCCACTTTTGAGTATTTATCTGAAGGAAATGAAAACACTACCTTGAAAAGATATCTGCACCCCATGTTCACTGCAGCATTATTTACAACAGCCAAGATACAGAAAAAAAAACTTAATATCCATTCATCAGTGGATGAACAGATACAGAAAATGTAGTATGATATGTATATGTGTATAGATACATATATACATGTACGTGTATACGTATAAATATATATACACACACAAAGGAATTTCACCCAGCCATAAAAAAGAAGGAAATCCTGCCATCCACAGCCACATGGATGGATGTTGAGGGCATTATGCTAAGCAAAATAAGTCAGACAGAAAATGATAAATACCATATGATCACTTATATGTGGAATCTAAAAACAAAAACAAAACAAAAAAACCTCTGAACTCTCATAGACACAGAGAATGGACTGGTGGTGAACAGAGTTGGGGGTGGGGAGGCAAAATGGATGAAGGGGACCAGAAGGTACAAACTCCCAGTTAAAAGATAAACAAGTCCTAGCAATGTAATGTATAGCATGGTGACTATAGTTAGTAATACTGTATTGCAGGGGTGCCTGGCTGGCTCAGTTGGAAGAGTCGCAAGAAAAAAAATTGTAACTAAGTGTGGTGATAAATGCTAACCAACTTTATGGTGGTGATTATCTCACCATATATACCTTATATCAAATCATTACGCTATGCACCTGTAACTGATTCTGTATACTGTTATATGCCAATTACATCTCAATTAAAAAAAAACAAAGGACTTATATCCCAAAACTCAACAAAAAGCAAACAACCCAATCAACCCAATTTTTCAAAACAAGTGAAAGATCTGGACACTTTGCCAAAAAAGACATATAAATGGAAAAAAAAAACATAGGAAAAGAGATTCAATATCATTAGACATTAGGGAAAATAAAAATTAAAACTACAGTAAGATATCACAACACATCTCCCCTGTTAGAATAGGGGGAACCTGGCCATAGGGTCCTGGTGAGAACATGGAATGAGGGACTTTCATGCATGGGGAATGCAAATGTAAAACCATTGTGAAAAACAGTTGGGCAGTTTCCTGTAAAGTTAAACATCCCCTTGTCACCTTGTAACTCAGCAGTCCTACTTCTAGATATTTACCCTAAAGAGAGGACAACTTATGTTCACACAAAAACCTGTACAAGAATGTATGTAGCAGCATTCAAAATCATCAAAAACTGGAAATCGAAATTATTTTCCTCTCCCAAAAATTTTTTAAAATTGTGATAGAGTATGGGTAACATAAAATTCAACATTTAACCATTTTTTATGTGTATAACAGTTCAGTAGTGGTAGACACATTCACGTTGTCTTGCAACCACTGTCCAGGACTCATTTCATCTTGCAAATCTGAAACTCTGTACCCACAAAACAAGAACCCATCCCCACCCCCACCTGCCCCTGGCAACCACCTTTCTAATTTCTGTCTCTACGCGTTTGACTAGGTACCACATACAAATGGAATAATGCAGTGTTTGCCTTTTTCTGACTGGCTTATTTCATTTAGTATAAGGTTAATGCTTATCTGTAGCATGTGTCAAATTTTCTTCTTTTTCTCCCAAATTTTTATTTAAATGTTAGCTGGTTAACATAGTGTAATATTGGTTTCAGGAGTAGAATTTAGTGGCTCATCACTTACATGTAACACAAAATTTCCTTCCTTTTAAAGGCTGAATAACATTCCTGTGTGTGTATGTATACACACGTTCATATATGTATGTGTTATATGTATAATATACATATGTAAATGTGTGTATATACCCATGTTGGAATATTATGTAGAACATACTATATATATATATATATATATGTATATTTTATTTATTCAACTGTCAATGGACATTTGGACGCTTCTAATTTGGGCTACTACGAACAATGCTGCTATAAATATGGGTGTGTAAATATCTCTTCAAGGGACGCTTGGGTGGCTCAGTCAGTTGCACGTCTGCCTTCAGTTCAGGTCATGATCCCAGGGCCCTGGGATTGAGCCCCGCAGCAGGCTCCCTGCTCAGCGGGGAGTCTGCTTCTCCCTCTCCCTGTCCTCCATTCGTGCTCTCTCTTGCTACCCTTCTCTTTCAAATAAATAAATAAAATATTTTAAAAAATAAACAAACAAACATCTCCTCAAGACCCTGCTTTCAATTCTTCTGGATATATACTCAGAAGTAAAATTGCTGGACTTTTTCCATTTTTAGTTTTTTGAGGAACCACCATACATTTCCCACAGCAGCTGTATAATTTTTCATTCCCAGCGCAATACAAATGGGCTCTGATTTCTCCACATCCTTGCCAACACTTGTTATTTTCTGTTGTGGTTCTGATTTGCATTTACCTGAGTGATGATGAGTGATGTTAAGCATCTTTTCATGTGCTTGTTGGCCATCTGTATGTCTTCTTCGGTGAAATATCTATTCAAGTACTTTGCCCATTTTTTAATTGGGTTATTTGGAGTTTTATTTGAGTTTTATTTGAGTTCTTTATATATTCTGATTGTTAACCCCTTATCAAATATATGATTTGAAAATATTTTCTCCCATTCTGTAGGCTGCCTTTCATTTTTCTTTTTCCTTTTTTTTTAAAAAATAAACTCTACCTCCAACATGGGTCTCAAACTCATGGCCCCAAGATCAAGAGGATGCTCTACTGACTGAGCCAGCCAAGTGCCCATGTAAGTTGTCTTTTCACTGTTGATTGTGTCCTTTGACAAACAGAAATTCTTGATTTTGATGTAGTCCAATTGATCAATTTTAACTTTTGTTTCCTACGCTTTTAGCATCATAGCCAAGAAATCACTGTCAAATCCAATGTCAAGAAGCTTTTCTCTATGGTTTCTTCTAAGACTTTTACAGTTATTCTTTTAAAGATTTATTTATTTGAGAGAAAGAGATCATGCATTGGGGGGGGGGCGGAGCAGAGGGAGAGGGAGAGACAGTCCTAAGTAGAATCTGCACTGAGCACGGAGCCTGACCTGGGCTTGATCTCAAGACCCTGAGATCATGACTTGAGCCAAAACCAAGAACTGGACACTCACTGACTGAGCCACCCAGGGACCCCTAAGAGTTTTGTAGTTTTAGCTCTTAGGTTTTTATAGTTCTGTCTCTTGGGTCTCTTAAGTCTTTGATCCATTTTGTGTTAAACTTTATATGTAAGGTAATTCTTTTGCATGTGGATAATCCAGTTTTCCCAAGACTACTTGTTGAAAAGACTCCTTTCCCCATTAAAGGGTCTTAGTACCCCTGTAGAAAATCATTTGACTGTATATGCAAGGGGTATTTTTCTGAGCTCTCTATTCCATTGGGAGTTCGTGTTAATGAGGACAGAGTTTCAGTCTGGGAAGATGAAAAAGTTCTGGAGATGGATGGTGGTGTTGGCTGCATAAAAAATGTGAATGTACTTAATGTCACTGAGCTCTACACTTAAAAATGGTAAATCTTGGGGCGACAGGGTGGCTCAGATGGTTAAGTGTCTGCCTTCAGCTCAGGTCATGATCGTCAGGTCCTGGGATTGAGCCCCACGTCAGGCTCCCAGCTCAGTAGGGAGTTTCTTTCTCCCACTCCCTCTGCCTCTTCCCCTGTTTGTGCCCACTCTCTCTCTCTCTCTCTCTCTCTCAAATGAATAAATAAAATCTTAAAAAAAAAGATGTTTCTTTTAAAAAAGGGATAAATCTTTAAAAAATTAAAAATAAATAAAATGATAAATCTTATGGGTATTTTACTACAATTAAATAAAAATTTTTAATGAAATAGACATTTTCAGATAAGCAAAGGCTGGGATAATTTGTAGCCAGCAGACATCTACTCCAAGAAATGCTAAAGGAAATTCTTCAGGCTGGAGGGAGAGATGAAAATGCAAACCTACAGGAAGAAAAGAAGCACATTGAAAATGGCAAATATGCGGGTAAATATAAAATATGATTGTTCTTTTCTTAAATTGTCTTAAAAAGTCATCTGGCTGTTTAAAGGAAAAATAACAGGGGTGCCTGGCTGGCTCAGTTAGTAGAGCATGCGACTCTTGATCTCAAAGTTGTGAGTTCGAGCCCCACATTAGGCGTAGAGATTACTTAAAAATGTAAAAATCTTTTTTTTAAAAAAAGTAAAAATAACAGTGTATTGTGATGTTTATAACATTTATAAAAGTAAAATAAATGACAATAATACAAAGGACAGTAGGGGTGTAAATACAATGACATTGTTGTAAAGCTTTTCATTAAATATGAATCAGCTGTGAAAGATTAAGGATGCACACCATAATCACTACAGTAACCACTTGAAAAAATGATCCAAAGAACCGGCTAAAAAGTCAATAACAGAGAAAGAATGAAAATATTTAAAAATACTCAATTAACCCAAACAATAAAGGAAGAAAGAACAGAGGGGACAAAGAGAAAATACATATAGATATGGCAGACTTATAACCATCTATCAGTAATTACATTAAATGTAAATGGAATAAGCATCCAATAAAATTGATAAGTCTCTGACTAAAGAGAAAAAACATAAATTACCAACATCAGAAATGAAGGAGAGGACCTCTCTACAGAACTTAAAGAATAATAAGATAAAATTACGAACAAATTTGTGTCAATATATTAGTTTCAATGAAACAGACAAATCGATTAAAATATAATTTACTAAAACATATGAAAATATAAAATATGTGAATAGTCTGTTATCTATTAAAGAAATTGAATTCATAATTAACAACATTCCCACTAGAAAACTCCAGGCCCATATGACTTCATTGGTGAATTATCCCAAATATTTAAGGAAGATATAACACCAATTTTATATAAATTCCTTCAAAAAGAGGAGAGAAGGAAATATTTCTCAACCTGTTTTATGAAGAAGCATAACTCTGATACCAAAGCCTGTTACCATATAAAAAGAAAATTGCAGATAATATCATTCGTGAGCATAGACAAAAAATTCATGAATTGAAAAATATTATTAAGTTGTAAAACAAAATATTCGCAAATTAAACCAAGCAATATATAAAAATAATAATCATGGGGCACCTGGGTGGCACAGCGGTTAAGTGTCTACCTTCGGCTCAGGGCGTGATCCCGGAGTTATGGGATCAAGCCCCACGTCAGGCTCCTCTGCTATGGGCCTGCTTCTTCCTCTCGCACTCCCCCTGCTTGTGTTCCCTCTCTCACTGGCTGTCTCTATCTCTGTCAAATAAATAAATAAATAATCTTTAAAAAAAAATAAAAAATAAAAAAAAATAAAAATAATAATCATATCCATATAGAGTTTATATTAGTAATACAAGGTTGGTTCAACATTTGAAAAATCATGGGGTGCCTGGCTGGCTCAGTCAGTGGAGTGTGCAACTCTTGATCTTGGGGTTTTGAGTGTGAGCCCCACATCAGGTATAGAGATTACTTTTTTAAAAATCTTAAAAAAAAAAAAAAGGAAGAAAAATCAGTGCAGTCCACTGCATTAATGTAATAAAGGAGAAAAATCAGATACCATTTTCAATAAATATAGAAAAAGTATTTGACAAAATTTAAGACCTATTCCAGATAAAAATTCAAAGTAGAGGTGGTAGGTAATTACTCCAAATTAATAAAGACCATTTATGAAGAATCTATAGTAACAACATCATACTTATTGGTGAAATAATGAGTGCTTCCCCCTAAGATTAGAAACAATGCAAAGATGTCTGCTCTCAACACTAGTCAACGTTGTAGTGATGGTCCCAGCCAGTGCAACATAAGAAAAAGAAATAAAAGGCATAAAAATTGGATATAAGTAAGTAAAGCTATCTTTATTTACAGACTACATGACTGTGTAAATAGAAAGTTCTAAAGAATAGGGGTGCCTGGGTGGCTCAGTTGGTTGAATATCCAACTCTTGATTTCATGTCATGATCTCAGGATCATGGGATCAAGCCCCACATCAGGCTTTGCACTGAGCGTGGAGCCTACTTGGAATTCTCTCTCCCTCTGCCTCCCCTGCCCCCAGTCACACAACCACATGCACACATTTTCTCTCTTAAAAAAAAAAAAAAAAGTCCTAAAAAATATACTAGAAAACTACTAGGGTGAGTTTAGCCAAGTGGCAGGATACAAGGTAAATGTTCAAGACATTGTAGTGTTGATGTAAAGTCAAATCAATGGAATGGAAGAGAGAGATAAAAAATAAATTCTCACATGTACAACTGATTTTCAATAAGCATCAAAATAATTCAATGAAGAAAGAACATTCTTTTCAAAATATAGTGTTGGAACAACTGGATATCTGCATTATAAAGAATTAACCGTGATCCTTACTTTATACTAAATATAAAAATTATTTTGAGATAGATCATATTTCTAAATGTAAAATCTAAAACCGTACAATTTCTAGAAGACAGCACAGGAGAATATTTTTCAACCTTAGGATGGGCAACAATTTCTTAGAACACAAAAAACACTAATCAAAAAAAAAAAAGCTGATAAATTGAACTTCATCAAAATTAAAATTTTCTGCTAATCAAAAAAAATGAAAAGGCAAGTCTTAGATTGGGAGAAAATATTCACAATACATATACATGACAAAGAACTTATAACCAGATTATGTTTTTAAAAAACTCTTAAAACTCTGGGGTGCCTGGGTGGCTCAGTCAGTTAAGCATCAGAGTCATGGTTTTGGCTCAGGTCATGATCTCATGGGGTGTGGAACTGGGCCCCACATCATCGGGTTCCCTGCTCAGCAGGGAGTCCGCTTGAAGATTCTCTCCTTCTGCCCTCTCCCAACTCAGGCTCTCTAATAAATAAATAAATCTTAAAAAATAAAAAACCTCCTAAAGCTCAATAAAAAAAAAAGACCAACCCAATTTATTTTTTTAATCCAGTTTATAAAAATGGGCAAAAGACTTGGACATTTCATAAATGAATGTATAAAACTGGCTAACAAGCACATTTGAAGATATTAAACATTGCTAGTAATTACTGAGAAAATTAATAAAGGGAAATCTCATTAAAGTAGACTTGGAGGCTAGAAGGGGAGGCTGGAAAAAGAGCCTCCCACTCAAAATAAATAACAGGAAAAACTGTCAATTACAGATCCCAACAGAAGAACGTCAACAGGAAAGAATCATAAATTGCGGGCCCCGACAGGGGAAGATTTACATTGCATCTCCTACAAGAAATCAACTACCCTTTCAACTCAGCCAATGAGAAACTTGTCACCCTGAACTCTTTCTCTTCTCCAATGGACTTTCATCCAAAACAGCCCCTTCGAACTTCCTCCTTCTCAATAAAATAACTTTTCTCTCCTTTGTGTGTTGGACTTGCCTATGGTTTTGCTGTAGTTTGTGTGTCCCGGATTGCAATTCTCTGTTATTCCTGAATAAACCCATTTTTGCTGGTAAAATAACTGACTGCTTTATTTTTAAGGTTAGCATTATGTAAATGAGAATCGAAACCACTGTGAGATACCACTACCTAAGTATTAGAGGGGCCGACTCGAACAAGACTGACAAGACCAAGTTTTGTCAAGGACGTGGAGCAACAGGACTCTCACCCGCTGCTGGTGGGAATGTAAAATGGCATGAACACTTTGGCAGTTTCTTATAAAGCTAAAATACACTTAATACACTACTCAGCAGCCCTACTTGCAGATATGTGCCCAAGAGAAAAAACGAGAAACCTATGTCAGCACGAAGACTTCCATGTGAGTTGATAGCTTTCTACAAAACAGCCAAATGTGTGTGCAAATAGCCCAACAAAGGGTGAACGTATAACCAATCGGATATATGCAAGCGTCACATTATTACTTAGTGCTCAAAAGAAGCAAACTACTGAGGGGTAGGGTTTTGTTAAAAACAACCAGGGGTGTCTGGGTGGCTCAGTGGGTTGAGCCTCCGACTCTTGATTTCGGCTCACGTCACGATCTCAGGGTTGCGGATTGAGCCCCGTGTCAGGCTCCATCCTCAGTGCAGAGTCTGCTTCTCCCTCTCCCTCTGCTCCTCCCCCTGTTCTCTTTCTCTCTCAAATAAGTAATAAAAATCTTAAAAAACAAACTACTGATAAACACAACATGGATGAATCTCAAAATCATTATGGTAATTGAAAAAGCCAGATGCAAAAGACTAAATGCTAGATGAAATTCTAGAAAACACCATAAAGAAAATAAAGCAATGGAAACTCTCACACCAAGCTAGAACAGAGTAAAACCATTTTGAAAAAAGGTTTGGCCATTTCTTTTTTTTTTTTTTTCTCTCTCTTTTTTTCTTTTTTAAGATTTTATTTTTATTTTTTTTAAAGATTTTTTATTTATTTGACAGAGATAGAGACAGCCAGTGAGAGAGGGAACACAAGCAGGGAGAGTGGGAGAGGAAGAAGCAGGCCTCCAGCAGAGGAGCCTGATGTGGGGCTCGATCCCAGAACACTGGGATCACGCCCTGAGCCGAAGGCAGACGCTTAACGACTGAGCCACCCAGGTGCCCCTAAGATTTTATTTTTAAGTAATTGCTACACCCAATGTGGGACTTGAACTCACAACCCCGAGATAAAGAGTCATATGTTCTACCGACTGTGCCAGCCAGGTGCCCCTGCCATTTCTTATAAAGTCAATCATATACTTTTCTTCTGACTCAGCAGTTCTACTTCTGGTATTTATTCAAGAAATTGAATATATTTAAAAAAGAAAGAAAAAAAAGAAGAAGACAGAAAGGAGAGAGAGAGAGAAGAAAGGAAAGGAAAGGAAAGAAATGAAAAGAAAAGAAAAGAAAAAAGAAAAAATGAAAATATTTGTCCAGGAAAGGAATGTTCACAATAGCTTTACTCATAGCCAAACCTGGAAACAATTAAGTTGTCCATCAACAGGTGAATGGATAAACAAACTGATACAATGGAATACTACACAATAAAAATGAATTAATTGTTGATACATGGATGAACAGGGCTAAATCTGAGAAACATTAGGCTATGTGAAAGAAAACGCAAAAGAGTACATACTTCATAATTCTATGTATATGAAATTCTAGAACAGGTAAAACTGTGATCATAGAAATCGTTATAATGGTTGCCTGCGAGGTGCGGAGTAGAAGTATTATATATAAATTATAATCTCAAAATTTTGTTAAAGTCGGTTGAAACAGGGGTGTCTGGCTGGCTCAGTCGGTACAGTGTGTGTCTCTTGCTCTCGGGGTCATGAGTTGAAGTCCTATGCTGGGCCTAGAGCTCACTTAAAATAAATGAATGAGGGATGCCTGGCCAGCTTAGTTGGTAGAAAGCGTGACTCTTGATTTTGGGGTCATGAGTTCAAGCCACACATTGAAAAATAAAAAAATAAAATAAAATAAAATGAATGAATTTGAATAAGTAAAATAAAGCTGAAACAGGGATTCAGCTAGTATACAAAATGCATGCCATCAGTCCTATACACTTGCAAGACGAGGGGCTGTAGATTTTACTTTTAGCTTATTAGCGACAGAAACAAAGAATGAAAAACAACTGGTTATGTGAATGCAGCCAAAAGATCATAAAAAAAAATTAGTTCAGGGGCACCTGGGTGGCACAGCGGTTAAGCGTCTGCCTTCGGTTCAGGGCGTGACTGGCGTTGCGGGATCGAGCCCCACATCAGGCTCCTCTGCTATGAGCCTGCTTCTTCCTCTCCCACTCCCCCCCCTGCTTGTGTTCCCTCTCTCACTGGCTGTCTCTATCTCTGTTGAATAAATAAATAAAATCTTTAAAAAAAAAAATTAGTTCAGTATCTTCGCAATTTTTGGAACGGGGCTATCAGAGAAATTCACTGACTGAGCCTCATGGTGGACAAGATTGTCAACAATACCTTCAGTTTCCACGCAGGGTTTCATTTGGCTGTGGTTTAAAAGGTCTTGTGATGAAATGAAGTTGAGTTCAAGCAATTCCATGAGAAGTCATGAAACATCCTCTGATGGTCTAGATCATTCTAAGGGCAAGCATTTGATATCTCGGGAGAAATGGCGTCAGGACAGATGTCACCTCCACAGAGGGCTCTTCCAGCCCCTAAAGTTGAGTAACCCAAGACGCTGTCAAACACTCCACTTCATTTCCCTCCTAGCCCTTACGCCTGGTTGACATTCCTTACACGGCTGTTGTCTAATTATAACGACTAGAATGGTGGCTCCATGTGGATAATGACCTCGACCTATCTCGTCGGCCACCCTGTGCCTAACATGTAGCGGGTGCCCAGTAAAGACTCTGAACAAGAGAACGGCCTTTGACACATCCTTTGTTTCTCCCAACCATTTGATGGCAACCTCACCCATCCAACTCAGGCTAAACAACACGGTCATCGAGCACATAAGGAAAGACAGCAAACATTGCTGGGCCCACTCTCACTACCCTGCATCATTCCCTCGGGAGTTAAAGCTGGCTTCCCAACATTTCCAGAATCCGACTCTCCTACCACCACCCCTGATTCCTCTGGCCTCACTACATCCTGCCCAATTTCGCCAGAGCCTCCTACCAGGTCCTCCTGTTCCGACCCTCGACCCTCACCACCCCCTGTCATTCCCAGTACAGCAGAGCCGAAGACAGATCTTGTCGATCCTCTGCTCAACACTCAGGGGCTCCATCTCATTCAGAGTGAAAGTCCAAATCCTCCCCAGGGCCTCACAGGCCTGACGTGAGCAGAAACACTGCCTTTCCCATCTCTCACCCAACCCCAGCCCCAGGGTGTCTGTGCTGCTCCAGAACTTGTCGGACTTTTGTTATGGCTGTTCTGCGGCCTGGAACACTTTCCTCAGAGACCCACTGAGCAGGCTCCCTCTCCTTCACGTCTGCTCAAGTCTCGCCCTCTCCATGAGATCTACCCTGACCACCCTACTTAAACACGCAATCTGCCGCCTCTTCTCCCACAAACACAAAGGGCTTACTATGTGCCAGGGACTGTTCTGAGCCCTTCAGTCTTTCTTCCTGGGCCCCAAGTGCCAAAACCATTTTATCTCTGCCCTTCTTCCCCGGGCACCGTGACCCCTGTGCAGCTCCTTAACTGAAACCATGCATGTTTGTGAAATAATCACTAGCCGCCTGCTCAAGTCCTGGTGGCATTTCTCTGGAACGTCAATCACTAGGAACTGCTCCAAAGAGGGCTATGGCTTCCCTTTTGCCACTGAAAAGGGGGTGTAACTACCAATACTATGGCTTCCTAAGGGGCCGGGCATGCCTGGTGATGGGGAATCGTGGACCTCTTGAGTAAACGTTCCTGAAGAATTCTTAGCCAAGGGAGCGACTGTGAACACTTTCTGAGACCACTATTAGTAAAGACCCTCAGGGGGAACACTGGCTAACCTCCTCCCCAGCCCACCTCAACCTCGACCCACCTTTAGAAGCCTGGCTCTTAGAACTCCAGCAGCTCTGTATTCAGAATGGAAGCCTGAGCCTCTTCATACGCAGAAGACACTTCAGACAAGTACCAGGAAGAACTAAGAAGGCCTTGGGCTTATTCCCAGAGTCCAGATACAATTTCCAGAGGTGGGAGTGGAAGAGTGATCTTTCAGATTCCCTGGACCCATTTCAGCACGAGACAGCCCTTAGCTTTTTCCTCCCGATGAATAACAACACCTTATCTTTGGGTGTCATGGTTCTAATTCCCTTACTCTTTCTTCCTGGGTCCCAGGTTCCAAAAACATTGTAATCTCTGTACTTCTCCACTGGGCTTGAAGGCTCCCATCCAGCTCCTAAAATCTGAAACTTAGTGGAATTCTCAAGTACCAGAAGTGAAAATCCTCAGGGATTTACTCCTTTCTAATCCTCTTTCAAATTCTACACCATCTTTTTGCGTCACTGTATACTTTCAACAGGTCCTGGAACTAAGCTGTTCATCTCAACAAAGTAACGTTAATAATATGTCTCTGTAAAGCACTTTATAGTTTACAGAGTGGTTTTTGGGCGTTTTTTGTTTTTTGGTTTTTTTTTTTTACATTCCTTCTGTGACTTGAGGCAAACAAGATGTTACATATCTGCTAGAGAGCATGCCTTTAACAGTAGACACTTTTGGGGACACCTGGGTGGCTCAGTTGGTTATGCGTCCAATTCTTGATTTCAGCTCAGGTCACGAACTCAGGGTCGTAGGATTGAGCCCCATGTCAAGCTCCATGTTCAGTGGGGAGTCTGCTCAAGATTCTCTCTTCTCCCTCTGCCCCTCCCCCACACTCTCACTCTCTCAAATAAAGAAATCTTTTTTTTTTTTAAAGATTTTATTTATTTATTCGACAGAGATAGAGACAGCCAGCGAGAGAGGGAACACAAGCAGGGGGAGTGGGAGAGGAAGAAGCAGGCTCATAGCAGAGGAGCCTGATGTGGGGCTCGATCCCATAACGCCCGGATCACGTCCTGAGCCGAAGGCAGACGCTTAACCGCTGTGCCACCCAGGCGCCCCTCAAATAAAGAAATCTTAAAAACAAAAACAGTGGACACTTTTTCTCCGCCTCTGAATTATAGATACAGAGTTGGAACAACAGAGCACTGAGGGTTTAAAGTCCATTTGCATTACTGATTTATCACAATTCAGACCAAAGAAGCAGACTTTTAGCTTTGCAGGAACAACATTTTATTTTTTGTTTTATTATTATTACTTTTTAAAGTAAGCTCTACACCCAACATGGGGCTCGAACTCACAAACCTGAGAGCAAGATTTGCCTAGTCTACCAAATGAGCCAGCCAGGAGCCCCAGGAATAACATTTTATATTTCTTTTGTATTGTCCCCTAATAGGTGCATGGTAAATACTTATTAAAATATTTTTGATTACTTAGCATTGTATAATTCCTGCAACCCTCTTTTTACTTCACTAGTAGGTAATGCTACTAATGGGGATACATAAACTTGTTTATTGACTTCTAGACAGATTTTTTCCCACATGAGACAGGTAATGTGCCAGTACCATGATGAGGTTTGAGGGTAGTACCTCTCACACAATAATAGCATGAATTCCCAATCATCACATCTATGAGTCACACAAGGATACAAAATTTTTTTATTAGACTTTCAATTTTTAGAGTGGTTTTAGATTCAAAGCTAAATTGAGTGGAAAGTACAGAGACTTCCCTACACCCCTTGCCCCCACAAATTCATTGCCTCCCCCCTTGTCAACATGCCCCCCCCCAGAGTAGTACACTTGTTACAATTGGTGAACCTACGTTGACATATCATTATCATCCAAAGTCCACAGTTTACATGAGGGCACACCCTTGGTGTTGCACATTCTATGGGTTCAGACAAATGTATGACATGTATCCACCATTACAGCATCACACAGAATATTTTCCGTCCTAAAAATCCTCTGTGCCCTCTTCATCTCTCCCTCCCCTGGCAACTACTCATTTTTTCCTTATCTCCATGGTTTTGCCTTTTCCAGATGTCATATAAGTGGAATCATACAGCATATAGTCTTTTTAGATTGGCTTCTTTCACCTAGTTATATGCATTTAAGCTTCCTCCATGTCTTTTCATGGCTTGAGAGCTCGTTTCTTTTTAGCACTGAACAATAATACCCCATTGTCTGGATGGACCACAGTTTATTTATCCATTCACTTCCTGAAGGATCTGGTTGCTTCCGAGTTTTGGCAACTGCTATAAATATCCATTGTGGGTTTTCGTGTGGACCTAAGTTTTCAACTCCTTTCAGTAAACACCAAGAAGAACAATCACTGGGTGGGATGGTTAGACTATGGTTGGTTTTGGAAGAAACCATCAATCTGTCTTCCAAAGCAGCTGTACCACTTTGCATTCCCACCAGCAATGAACGAGAGTTCCTGTTGCTCCATATCCTTGAGCACGTTTGGTGTTGTCAGTGTTCTAGATTTGGGGGATTCCAATAGGTGTATCGTGGCATCTCATTGTTGTTTTAATTTGCATTTCATTGGGGTTATATGATGTAGGGCATCTGTTCATATGCTTACTTACCATCTGTTCTGTGTCTGTTAAAATCTTTGGTCCATTTTTTAATCAGGCTGTTTCTTTATCATTGCATTATAAGAGTTCTTTGTTTACTGTGGATAATAGTCCTTTATCAGAAATGTCTTTTGCAAATATTTTTGCCCAGTCTGGCTTTTCATTCTCTTGACAATGCCCTTTGCAGAGCAAAAATTTTTTATTTTAATGAAGTATAGCTTATTGGTTATTTCTTTCATGGATCATGCCTTTGTTGTACTTAAAAAGTCATCACCATCTCCATGATCATCCAGATTTTCCCTTATGTTATCTCCCAGGGGTTCGCAGTTTTGCATTTTACATTTAGGTCTATCACCCATTTTAAGTAAAATTTTGTCAGGGGTGTAAAGTCCTGTCTGGATCCATTTCTTTGCATATGGATGTCCAGTTGTTCCAGCACCATTTGTTAAAAAGACTCTTTGTTCCACTGTATCGCCTTTTCTCCTTGGTCAAAGAGTTGGCTGTTTTTATGTGGCTCTGCTTCTGGGCTCTCTATTCTACTCCACTGACCCGTTTGTCTATTCTTCACCAATACCACATGGCTTGATTACTGTAGCTTTATAGGAAGTCTTGAAGTTGGGTAGTGTCAGTCCTCTTGGGATAGGGAAACTGAAAGACTGAAGAGAAACCTGCTTTTTGCTCCTTTTCCTGCTTCTATTCTTGCTAGGACTTGCACCCCTACTTTAACACAAGCCTCAGAATACAAATAGTGTATGTCCTCCTTGTAAAGGACAAGGAGTTGATGATTTCTCTAGAATAGACAACATCTAAGGAAGGACCAGGTGAAAATGACTAGACAAGCCATTATGCATGTTCCAGACCACAGGTGCTAGACACTGACACCAAGACACCCCAGCTCCAAGGAATAACATCTGGTTATTCTCATCCAACTGGTTCCTGGTTGCCTAAGAGGACACATACACCAGACTACAATCCTCAGTAAAAACCCCTTTGCAGACAAAAATTTGAGCGAAGATGAAACTCTCTCTCCTTTCATTTCTGAGTTTCCCAGACATTCTGTCTGTACCTGCACTCTCTCTATACCTCCAATAAACTCTCCTCTCGCCTCCTGCTGCTCCCCTTCGATTTCTTCTACATGCACCCAGGGACTATCTTGGCTGGTCCTGCGGGACCTCCCTCTGGATCCTCAGACCTGGCCTACCTACATCACTCTGACTTCGTTCTTCTTCAATATTGAGTTGGCCATGCTTTTTGCCTCTACATAAAAACTTTAGAACCTGTCAACATCCACAAAAGAACTCGTGGGATTTTTGGCCTGGATTGAACTGAACCTATAGACCAAGTTGAAAAGAATGGACATCTTGACAATACTGAGCTTTCCTATCCAAAAACATGAACTATCTCTCCATTTACTTAATTCTTCTTTAATATCTTTCATCAGAGTTTCATGGTTTTCCTCATGTAGGTCTTACACGATATAAATTTTTAAAATGCAACTGATGTGGGGTGTCTGGGTGGCTCAGGTAAGTGTCTAACTCTTGATTTCTTGATTTCTGCTCAGGTCATGATCTCAGGGTCCTGAGATTGAGCCCCACATTCCTACTCAGCACGGAGTCTGCTTGTCCCTCTCCCTCTGCCCCTCCCCCTGCTCTCTCTCTAAAATAAATAAATAAATAAATAAATAAATAAATAAAAATGCAAGTGATGTATTCACCATGGAGTTTGTCCATGTAATTACTATCTGTCTTTGAGGTCACGGTCACATCTGTTTTTAAGCAGTAGATGGCCATGACATTTGCAGGTGTGAATATGAGAAATGCTCAAGAAGAGGAAGAGAAACTGATGGTTCCAGGGGCACCTGGGTGGCGCAGTCGTTAAGCATCTGCCTTCGGCCCAGGGCATAATCCCGGCGTTATGGGATCGAGTCCCACATCAGGTTCCTCTGCTGGGAGCCTGCTTCTTCCTCTCCTACTCCCCCTGCTTGTGTTCCCTCTCTCTCTGGCTGTCTCTCTCTGTCAAATAAAATAAATAAAATCTTGGAAGGAAGGAAGGAAGGAAG
>NC_048232.1:83794755-83794888 GCF_002007445.2 Ailuropoda melanoleuca
CCCTGCTTGTGTTCCCTCTCTCGCTGGCTGTCTCTATCTCTGTCAAATACAAAAATAAAATCTTTAAAAAAAAAAGAAAAGAAAAAGAAAGAAAAGGAAAGGAAAGGAAAGGAAGAAAAAGAAAAAGAAAAAG
>NC_048232.1:83794932-83832049 GCF_002007445.2 Ailuropoda melanoleuca
TGGCACAGCGGTTAAGCGTCTGCCTTCGGCTCAGGGCGTGATCCCGGCGTTATGGGATCGAGCCCCACATCAGGCTCCTCCGCTATGAGCCTGCTTCTTCCTCTCCCACTCCCCCTGCTTGTGTTCCCTCTCTCTCTGGCTGTCTCTCTGTCAAATAAATAAATAAAATCTTTTAAAAAAAAAAAAAAAAAAAAAAAGAAAAAAAAAAAGAAAACAAAACAAAACAAAACTGATGGTTCCATTAGAATCTGGATTCTAGTCCCAGCTCAGCCACTAACCTGCTGTATGACTTCTGGCAAAACATTTCCCTTCCTAGGCCTTCATGAAGGGTTAGGTTAGACCAGTGGATCCCAAAACTGACCTAGAGCTCAACTCCCAAATATTTTTTTAATAGGTCTGAGGTGGGACCTGCAGAAATCTGTTTAATTAAAATCTTCCCTGGTGGGGCACCTGGGTGGCTCAGTCAGTTAAGCATCTGCCTTCGGCTGGGGTCATGATCTCAGGGTCCTGGGATTGAGCCCCACATGGGGACTCCCTCTTCAGCGGGGAGTCTGCTTCTCCCTCTCCCTCTGCCCCCACCTTGTACTCTCTCACTCTACCTCAAATAAATAAATAAAATTTAAAAAAAAATCTTCGCTGGTGTTTCTGATCTCTGGGATCCACTGACCTATTTGGAGTAAAAGAGGTTCCCAAATTTTCACAACTCATGGTGCATCTAGTGTTTCTATAATTGTTTCATGACCCTCTAGGCCTATAGAAGTACCTAACAGTTCTGTTCGTTAAGTAGGTAAGTCCAAACAAATTCAGTAAGCATTGTGTCCTAAGAACTTAATGCCTGTTTGGCACCACGCACCTTCTCAAACCTTGGAGTCAGGACGCCTTTCCTGGTCTACATGCATCCACACACAGTACTTTTTATCACAACAACCTCCACAACCTCAGCTTTCAAAAGACAGGATGTTACCTGAGGGACTGTAATGTGAGCTTGCTTTGAAACTGCCTCAAGCCAGCAGTACCAGATGTTGCTTGTGTGACGGGCTAAATTGCGTGCCACCCCCTTTCAATTCGTATGTTAACATTCTAACCCCCGTACCTCAGACTGTGGCTGTATTTGGAGACAGGGCCAGTAAAGATGTAATTAAGGTAAAATGAGGTCACCTAGGCGGGCCTTCCCCCAGTTTGACCAGTTCCCTTATAAGAACAGATGAGGACACAAATGTGTGCGCACAGTTAAAAGACCACGTGAGGACACAGTGAGAAGGCGGCTTCTGCAAGCCCACGAGAGACACCTCAGAAAAAAAGAAAAGCTGCTGACGCCTGAATCTTAGGCTTCTGGTCTCCAGGACTGTGAGAAATGAACCCTCTGCTGTCTAAGCCGCAGTCTCTGGTAGTTCGTTACACCAACCCAGCGGACTCACACGCCAGGGTCAGCTCGCACATTTTCATTCAACACAATAAACATAAGTAAACATTTCTGCCCTAATAACACACCTGATTCTTTGCTTCCGCAGATATCAATTTGCAGTCAGGAGAGGGGCCCGAGGCGGGTAATTTAGGCGACCAGCTGGGAGGTGGTCGTGGTGTCTCAGAGAGAGCCAATCAGGAGCTGGAGGAGGCTGGGAGCAGTGGGAATGCAGAAAAGTGGACATATGGGGATATGTTTAGTGGTGAGAAGTAGATATGCTTCAGGATTTGCAGATGGGATTGCGAGTGGCAGAGAGCAGAATCAAGGATAATTCCTTACTTTTGTTAATAATACAGTTGTATTTCTCTTCTGACTGCAATTGTTCATTCCATGAGTTTTATTAAGAGCCTTCAAAATGCCATGCCACGTCCAAGGTGCAGGGATGCAGAGGTGGGAGAGATAAGGTGCCTGCTTTCACTTCATTGAGAGGGTGGATATTGTTTTTCACAGAACTAGAACAAATACTGCTAAAATGTGTTCGGAACCACCAAAGACCCTGAATAGCCCAGCCATCTGGAGAAAGAGGAACAAACGGGAAGCATCACAGTCCCGGGTTTAAGATACACTGGGAAGCTGCACTAATTAAAACAGTATGGAACTAGCACAAAAACAGACATGAAGATCAATGGAAAAGCATAGAGAGCCGCACATGCGGTGCCTGGCTGGCTCAGCTGGTAGAACGTGTGACTCTTGATCTCAAGGTTGTGAGTTCGAGCCCCATGTTGGGTATAAAGATTACTTAAAAATAAAATTTAAAAAAAAAAAAAAGGTTGTGTTTTCTACTGACTGAGCCAGCCAAGTGCCCTTGATTAATATATATTAAATGTTAAAGATTCAAATAAGATTAAAGATTAAAATATATATTCTAATTTTTTTAAGATTTTATTTATTTGAAAGAGAGCACACCAGTGGGGGGGGGTAGAGGGAGAGGGAGAGAATCTCAAGCAGATTCTGCACTGAGCGCTCAGATGGATGCCGGGCTTGATCCCAGGACCTGAGATCATGACCTGAGCCTAAATCAAGAGTCAGACACTTAACTGACTGAGCCACCCAGGCTCCCACCCCGATATAGATTTTAAAGAGATCAGTCAGGCTATTATGTGAATAGGCTTTCGGTTGGCAAGTGAGGACACTGGGAAAATAGTTAGGTGTCTACTGTAGGACCGCAGGCAGAAACTGATGCTGACTCATCTGGGGTGGTAGGCGAAAGAGGGTAAGGGAACAGATTTGGGATGTGTCTTAGATACAGATCAACCAGACTAGAACTTTATATGGCAAGTTCTGCTGTACAGAGATCTGGACAGTCTGCCTAGTACAAGTCACAGGTGTTTAAGTTTGCAACATAGACTTGGATTTGCAGCCTGAAGGCTCTAGATTCAGACAGACGTGGATCTGAACTCTGGCTCTACCACTTAGTCACTGTGTGACCTTATACAAGTCATCTTCATTACCTCCTACCCTGTAAAATGGGGATAACAATATTTAGCTCAAAGGGTACAGAGGATAAGGTGTGCTAAGCCCCTCGCACAGAATCTGGCCACACAGGAAGAGCTCAGTGGATGATAGCAGTTAGCACTTTTATCAGTTACTGGACACTTCCACATTCATTCCAATTAACTAACTGCAATAGTTCTTTTCCTGGCCTCCTTGCTTCCATTCCACCTGCTCCAATCCCTCCTCAACTCCGCTGCAGAACTCCACCTACTGCATATACCCAACATGTCACTTTCCTTTCAAACACAGTTGTGGCTCCCACTGCCCACAGATTAAAAGACAAATGTCTTAGAATAACATCTAAGGCCCTTCAAACTCAGAACCCTGCCTGCCCACCTATCCAGCCCCTTCCCACAGCCTGGCTGAGAGCCATGTCAGAATTTCCACCTGATACTTTTTCATAAGTAACACCTAATTGATCCAAGGGTCAGATCAATGATTAGTCCAATTAATCACTATGTGTGTATCTATCACAGGAAACCAATGGCATTTTCAGACTCAACTGTCATCAGTGGAAGACAATGCTCTTCCAATTCAGTTCGCCACGTAAGTACCACATTTTTGCTTTGCACCACTCTTTTGGAGACGTCAGGATTGTACTATAGGAACTGCTGCTGTGGGTATCCCCACAGCACCCATCATATTTAGAAAGTGGGGGGGGTGGGGCGCCTGGGTGGCAACAGTGGTTAAGCGTCTGCCTTCGGCTCAGGGCGTGANTGTTTCTTTGCCTCTCTCTTTAAAAAAAAAAAAAAAGAAAAAGAAAAAAAAAAGAAAGTGGGGGGGGCATAACATTCCCATGGATTCACCAATGCTTATCTCCTGCCCTACCAGTGGGAGTGGGCTATTTTCTTAGAAGTCTTGCTAATTGATTTCAAGGTGATCGGCTGAAATGAGCAAAAGGGATGGCTGTTTGTCATGAGGATTCAATAAAATACTCAAAAGCACCTGGTGTAAGTAGACATTCTTTAAATATTTGTCGACTCTGAACCTGGATCAACAACATGAAAGGTGTGGTTTAGTGAAAAGGGTTTTTTTTGGTACCAACAGGGCTGGTTCCCTTAGCCTTCCTAAGCTTAAGCCTCAGTTCTAAAAAAGATAAGAATGCCTCCTGCCTTTTAAGTTTGTAATGAGGATAAAGGAGGTTACAGGATCATTGGAAATACTCAGGCCAGAAAACACCTGCCACACATCACAGACATTAGGAAACACAAAGCCCATCTTCCCTTTCACAGACCCAGAGGGAAAAAAAAAAAAAAAAAAAAAGCATCTCTCAGAATACTTGTCAGTGCTTGTGGTGACAGACCTGTGTAGACCCCTCTCCATGTATTAAATATACTCTTTGAAAATGGGCATGTGATAATTAACTGCCAATTAACGGTATACATCCAGAAATGGTATCACCAAATGAACTGCCTGCATTTCATAAATAAACAATTTAGGTTCCTTTAACCGATACTTAAAAATCCCTACTTACATTTCTCATGTTCATTCCAATAATTTGCTAGGAGGTGGACCTGTCAATAAGAAGGACAAAATTATTACTATTTATCACCAATGCCCTCAAACTAATCATTACTCAGAAAACCCAAAACAGTTGAAATTTTCAGAATTCAACTCCCCATCCGACTCCCTTTCAGTTTTGACTTTGCCTAAAGGACTCCCCATAGCCCAGCCCAAACCAGAAAGAAACATTGAAAATAATAGTAACAGCTCCATTATGGCGATTTGGGTTGCTGGAATAGAGCTGTTGGTAGTTGGGGAGGGCAAGCAGATCCAGCAAAAGTATTATTCTAGACTAGCAGATGATGAGGTAACAGGAAGTTTGTTTCTGAGCTTTATGCCCATCCAAGGCAGTTATCCTGAAAAACCTCTAATTTATTCAATAGTAATGCTCTGTCACTGCTCCCCAATCTAACCTCTCCAGGACACAATTTCTTCATCCGTCCAAGGAGGCTAATAAAAAAGCTTATTGGTGAGTTAATTGTGAGGCATTATCTAAGACAACGTAACTGAAGTGCTTTACGCGTTGCAAAGCACTACTTACATACTAGTTATTAGTTTTCCTAAGTCCAGCCACTTTTACGGAGGAGGAAAGTATGGCCTATAAAAAAACCAAACGTCTTCCCAAGGGCGACTGGGGCAGAGCTCGCTCAGTTACCGCCACTCATCAAACCCTTCCCGGGTTTCAAAGCGTGGTTCAAATACACGTTTTCCTCAGCCTGGCTCACCGGGCCAAGAACCAGAGGTCCCAGGTTCGTATCCCAGCTCTGTCTCTTCCACAGTCCTAGGACACATGCTTCGTGTCCTCTATGCCTCGGCTGCCACCTCGAGAAGGAAGGGGTGGTGACCGCACCCGGCCAGCCTGGGTGCTTAATAATGGCAGTTACCCACTCCCTTTCCTGTTTCCCCCTCGCACCGTGGTTGCAATCAAAGCCCGGACACTCAAAGGGCTCATTCAGGGCCAGTCACTGTGCTAATTGCTTTAAGCCGGCACAGCCCCACACCTCCGAGTACCTAAGACAAAGAGGGGAGGGGTCTCGCCGCCCTCCCCACCCCTCCCATCCCCAGGGGCGCAACCCCGGGGCGGTGTCCCAGCTCTGCCAGCCTCCAGCTCTCAAGCTCCCCGAGGCCCGGCTGCCCGCTACGCCCCCGGCGCCTCGGTCCTACGCGGCCGGCACTGACCGCCCCCCCAGCCTGGGCCCCGGTGTCCCCGCGAGCCCGCGCCGCGCTCCTCCCCGCTCCGGCTGGGCTCGCTCGGGCAAGCGCTGCAGCCTCCCAGCCTGACCCGCGCGCTGGGGCCGGCCCGCGGGGGGGAGGGCGGGGCTGCCGGCGGTTGACCCTCGGAACAGGCGCGCGCCCCGGACCACGTGGCCACGGCCCCGCCCCGCCCCGCCCGCGACCACCGCTTCTCCCCTCTGCCTGCACCTGCACAGCGTGCTACCGGAGTACCAGGGGCCGGAGCTACCCTTTGTCGTCCCATTTTGCAGACTAGGCGAACTGAGGCCTGCCCAGAGTCATGGGTCGCAGGCCGGCGTCAAAGCGGTTAGCACCGTGCGGGCCTGAGGTCTGGGCCAAAAGCGTTGAGCTACTTTCCTTTAGATCACATTGGCATGGAAGCTCTATGAGGGCAGGAACCGTGATGTCCTCTCTGCCCCCTCCCCCAAAGGTCTTTTGAAATAATTGGGGAAAGGCCAGGCGAACGTGGGTGATTTGGTATGGAAAAGAGCACCCAGCCTGCAAATCGGTGACACAAAGGTTAATCCATCTAATTTATGGGGTAGGGTAAGAGAAGAGACCAGCTAGGAGGCTTCAGTGGAACCCAGAGGAGGGATGATGGATTTAAGTGGTGGCAGTAGGGCTAGAAAGAAGGGGAAATATTTGAGGTAGGTTTTGGAGAATTAATGGGATTTGCAGACGGATTGAAAGGATGGATGGAGAGGGAGGAATCAAGAAGTTCCTTGAGTGGCTTAGTAGTGCTATGTACTGAAAAGGGGGAAACTAGAAGAGAAATAGGTATGGGGTAAGGGAATAAAGTGTTTTGTTTTGTGGTTTATGATGCAATGTCCTCCAGTTGTCATCTATAAAGATGGGTATAGGAGTCTGGAGCTCAGATGACAAACACATGGGCTGAAGATGTGAATTTGGGGCATATAAATGGTATTTACTGTACTAAAAATAAAAGACCTCACTTACGGTGAGAAGTAAAGCGGAAAAAAAGCAGGCCCAGGGCAGAGTCCTGGAGAATGCCGATACTCAGGGTTCAGGCCCTGCAATGGGGAGAGAACTGGCCAGAGAGGCAGGAGGAAGACCAAAGGGATCCCAAGAAAGGACAGTGTTTCAGGAAGGGTGGAATGATCAGTTGTGTCAGATGCTGCTGAGAGAAGAGAGGTATGGTTGTACATCCGAGAAGCTGTATGTGAACTTGGCAGAGCTGTTTTGGTGGAGTGTGGGGACAGATGGAGAAGCAAGGAGAACAAATGGAGATAGTATGTGCAGACAAGTCTTTAAAAAAATTGGGGTGGAATGCAGCGGACAGAGGAGGTGGGTTCAAGGGATTTATTTGTATAGTTTGGGTGACACAAGAGCACATTCGTATTGCTACTGGGAATGATCCAATAGAGTAGGGGAGATCAATGACCCCAGAGACAGAGACAGAGAGATGATGACTCACGGAAGGGAGGCCTCCAAAAGAGAGAGCTATATGAGGTCTGTGTATAAAGGCATGACTCCAACCAGCCGAAAAGCGTACCTGTGCTACAGCATGAGACTCAGGCCCAGGAGCTCTGTGGCAGAAGGAATGGCCACATGGTTCCGGCAGCCACTGTTGCTTAGCAACCTGTGTTTAGTAAGACGTGTCAACTGAATTCCTAATTAACGGTCATTTCAACTTATGCTAACGGTTCCTGTCACTGGGGTTCACACTCTGCTTCTTTCCCTCTCCCACAGTCTGGTACTTCAGACTCTTTTGTTGAAATTCTCTGAAACTGATGGAAAGCTCAAATTTCTACTTTCTTGTACTGTTGGTGTATGTATGCATCAAGATGTGAAAATTGGGGACTATCACTCAGTTTTAAAGGGAGGATGCTAAAGAATGCAGGACACAGATCTCCAGTTCAGAGCCCTCCAATGAAATCCAACCGCCTTCTTGCCCTCTTCCCCACAAGCACCTCAGACTAAGTAGAATCCTTAATACCTTCTATTCAACCACCCAACCTCATCCATTCATCCTACGGTTTTTAACTATTAGAGAACACGCTCCCAGCATCTACCCATTTGACATGTCTTCCCAGAGTCATTCTGGATTCCTCACTCTATACACTCCGTACAAGTAATTACTGCCTCCAACACATTTCTCAAAAATTCTACTTTTCTGCATGCCTTCTGAGTCTGCTCTGGTCCAAGCCACCATCATTCCTTTATTGGGATCATTACAAGAGCCTTCTAACTGCTGCTTCTCTCCAATCCATTCTCCACACTGCAACCAGAGAGTGGTCTTTTAAAGCATAATCAAATCAATTTACTACCCCACTTAAAATCTTCAAAGGTTTCCCATCACATTCTCCTGCCAACGAGCTGTTCACCACCCTCCCTAACTTCTGTGTCTCTGGAATGCCCTTTCCCCAAACGACCTTCCTACCCTAACCGGCAACTTCTCATCAGGCAACTCATATCACCTTCTAGGCTCTCCCTTCCCTAGTCTCCATCACAGCACCCTGCCAAGAACCTTTTCAGCTCACCTAAATGTTAAGTTTTCACTATCTTCCTGCCGGAGGCAGTGAACTCCATGTGGATGGACAGAGATGTTCATCTGTGTCTCCCCAGAGTCCAGCACTGTGCCTCGCATGCAGTAAATAAATATTTGATGAACAGCATGATTTACTATGAGCAGATTCCATGCCTGTGAAGTTTATGGTTGTACTTTTTTTTTTTTTTTTAAGTAAGCTCTATGTCCAACATGGGGCTTGAACTCATAACCCCAAGATTGGGTTACATGCTCTACCAACTGAGCCAGCCAGGTGTCCCTATGGTTGTACTTTTATGAAAATTAATAAAAGATTAAGCAACACATAAAGGGGATTCTTCTTGGCTGTTTTATTCTTCTAGTTGCTGCCCTTCTGGTGTCTAATAGGATGATGATAACCACCATTGACTGTACCTGGTCTATGGCAGGCACTGCACATTTCTTTCTAGTTCTTACAACCCAATGAGGTGACCCTATTATTTCCACTGTACAAAGTAAAACCTAGACTCTATCTATAATGCTTGATGTTGAATCTTGTTGATTCCATATTCCATTTGAAATCATGGAATTTTTCAAGTTGAATGAGAGTAACTTAATCCAGTTTACTTGATGAAGAAGGTGAGGCCCAAGAAGGAAGGCTGAAGTCTCCTCATGAAGGAACGGGGCCTAGAACCCTGTTAGTGGTCAAACAAAACAGTTCATCAGAGTTAGAACAGCATGCTACCTAATCCAGTGCTCTGCCTTTAAGAAGCAGCCTGTTGTAATCCTTCAAGGCTTATTATCTATCTCTAGTCACTGAGCACCCAGTACATGATAGGCTCTGTTCTTGCCTCTGGAAATACAGTAGAGAACAAGACAGGCTAAGTCCCTGCCTCTTTGGGGCTTACATTCCAGTGGTGGGAGATAGACAATAAAGAAATAAACAAGTGAACAAGATAATTTCAGACAGAAACAGGTACTATAAAGAACCATAAAATGGGTGAAGGGCTACAGAGTGAGGCAAGGGAAAAGCTACTTTAAATAAGATCCCTGAGAAGGTGACTTTGTGCTGAAATTTGAAAAATGAAGAACCATCCATAAGAAGAGCCACAGGAAGAATGTCCCACACAAAGGACATCCAGTGCAAAGGCGCTTAGGCCAACTCAAGCTTGGCAGTCAAGAAGAGGAAGTGAGTGGATGGATGCAGTGAAAGGTGGAGAGGGTAGTACAGACCAGGTTGAAGAGAAAGCAGAGGGTCATTCAGGTCTTGCCGAATGTTTGAATTTTATTCAAAGTACAAGGGGTAGCTAGCAGAGGTTTTAAGCAAGAGGATGAACATGGCCTGGCTTATGATTTAAATGACCTGTATGCATTAAAGAGGGTGAAAACTCAAATAGGGACTGTTGGAGGGGTGTTGTATGGGCTGGTGGCTTCTATTCAGGTGGTGGAGGGTTACAGGCTATATTTTGGATGTAGAACCAACAATACCGGTCGATTGCATGAATATGGGGCTGGTGGTAGAAGGGGTTGAAGAAAGGAAAAATCAAAGACTTTCACATCTATGTGGAGGACCTTAAATTTAGAAATATTTTTAACATATATTCAACCCCCACTTATTACATTTAGATTCTTTCTTTTGTCTATTTTTTAAAGTTCATTTATGTTTTATTTTTTTAGTAATCTCTACACCTAGTGGGGCTCGAAGCCACCACCCTGAGATCAAGAGTCCCACGTTCCTCTGACTGAGCCAGCCAGGTACCCCTGCATTTAGATTCTTAATTAATTAGAGCACAGTGTAGCACAGGGAAAGAATTTGAACTAAACCTTAAATTCCAATCCTGTGTGATCTCGGAAAGAGCCACTGCTTCATCTTTGATAGGGTGATTGGCTGTCTCCAGATTTGAGCTGTTTGTGAAGCTCCACCACAGCCCCTAGAACTGAGTGTTTAAAGGAGGTGTGGGACACCCAAAGTGAGTGAGGCAGAGTGCCTCATATTCGAGGTTTTATTCAGGAGATGGTGATGGAGGGGCAGCGTTGCAGGATTTTGAGCGTGTGAGACATTTATAGCACTGGGCATAAGAGCATTCCAGTTTCTGCCTGAACTGGAAATGAGTCTCTCTGCTAGCCAGCCTGGCCCAAGGGCACCTTAAAATTCTTCTAATCAGGGAGAATGCGATGTCATTCCTGGTGTCTGGAACAGTACCCATCGTATGTGCTCAGTAATTGTTTGCTAAGGAATGGGGTAGGGGTGAGAGGAGGAGTTCAGTGTACAGAAATGAGGTCTGCCTCCGCTGCGGCAGGGGCAGCGCCCAGGGATTTTCACATCGCTATAGCAACGTCAGCTTCCACGCTCAACCACAGGAGAACTACAAATCCCAAGAGCCTCCGCGGCTTCCCCGCCCCCAGGGGCAGGAGCGCGGGCGAGCGCAGAACCGGCTTTGCCTCCTTCCTGCAGCGTGATTGGCCCGCGGCTCTGGGAGACGGCCAATTACTGCGCTCAGGAAGAACCGCGAGGCCAATATGGCTCCCTGCACCTGGTGACGGTTGAAGAAACGGTGTTAGGTCTCATGGAGAAAGCTCGGGGCGTCGAGGTGAGAGGGAGAGGATTTATCGTGACTGGGAAAGGGAACCCCGAGAACCTCGCACGCGGGACCGTTTTTTAGGCCTTTTAGCGACGCCTGGAGGGTGGAGAATAGAAGGATGGATAAACTAAGGTAGTTAGGCTGAGCAGGGCCAGAGGCGATTGGCGTTGCCATTTGCGCCCATACTGCTGGGGCCGACGTCCGGCGAGTGGTTCAGGGCGGAAGAGCTCCCTGGCCTGGGGAAAGGGAACTGGGTTTAGGATCTGAGAGCTCCTGAATCTCCTTTGTCCTTCCTCTCTCGTGGTCGTTTCTTTGGGGATTAGGAGACCAGCGACATCCTGGTGGGACGTGGGGGGGATTAAAGTTTCATAAAACTACGTGTCTGGAGCGTTCACGTGCATTATCGCCCAGTATACTCACAACAATCCTGTATCACTGTTTCGTTGTTATGGTTAAAGTAGCTGAGGCTTACAGACAGGTGGTGACTCCCCAGGAAGGCCACACAGCTGTAAAGTGAAGGAGATGGACACTCAGTCTTGCAGGCTCCAAAACTTTCCCCACTCTCCTACAACCTGTCACCCACTCATCCTTGCGTCATTTGGCTTCTGGTCACCTTGTATTTAAATTCGGTCGTACATTTGAGTATGTAGCTGTAAACGTAAAATGGAATAGCTCAAAAATTCTATAAGGGTAAAGGATAATAAGAATAATAGCTCACGCTTTTAGAGCTGTCACGAACTGCTGGAAACAGAACTAGGCTTTATATCTCAGTCTTCATTCTAGTCATCTAGAGAAAGCTTGCTATTATCTCCGTTATACTGATGAAGAAACTGAGAGCAGCAAGGTTTGATATCTTGCACAAAATCACAGTTAAGTGGTGGAGCCAGGATTCAAACTCAGGCAAATCTGGTTTGAAAGCCCATGGTTTTAACCAGTAATAATTGCCAACATGTATCGAACACTTGCTACATGCAAGTCACTGTTTTGAGTGCTATACTTGTATTAATCCTTATTTCTCCCTCAAAGCTTCTGAAAGCGGTGATATCCTCATTTACAGATGTGGGAACTAATGCACCAAGAGACTGATTTGCTGCAGATCATACAGCTAGTCAGGAGTAGAGATGGTATTTGAGCCCTGATCTGGGACCTTTTCTACTAAGTGCCAGTTAGACTGACACACAATATCTCATTTACATGTCACATCCTGTGAACTAACTACTTTTCTTATTTCATAGATGAGAAAGTTGAGGCCCAGAGTGGTTAAATGACTTGCACAAAGACCCACAGCTAGTTAGGATCGGAGCTGAGTCCAGAGCTATGGTACATCCCAATTATGTTCTAACTACTGTGTCTTCTGTTTCCCAAATCCTCCTTAGGGCAGTCTGTGTCCCAAATTAACTTTTCTGTGGCTGAAATTGTTTCCGAATTGAGATTGTTTTGGTGTACATATGCTAAAGGGGGAGGAAGAATGATATTCTAATATACATCTTCCCCAGAAAGTCTTCATGAGATAACTTAAGAGTATTTTCACATCATTGTATTCTATGTAAATCATGTTAAAATGTCATCATTTACAAATCCACAGGAGGAGCTCGGTGAATTCCTAATACATATTTTCTGTCTTGTTAAGCTATTCTGATGAGTTGCAGTTAAGAATTGTATAAACAAGAGTAATGGTCCTGATGTTTGCAAAAGGGGTATTTGATTCTGCCTGCCACTTGGCCCAAAGGTGTTGACCAAGAATTAAAAAGGGAGTTGACAGCACACCTGCATCCTTGTCCATACACTAAGTCAGACCTGATTCTTCCTGCCTGGTTTGTGTCATCCTTCCACTAGGAGACTCCATCTTCAGAACGAATGGAAGAGGAAGAGGAAGAGGAGGACGACTTGGAGCTCTTTGGTGGCTATGACAGTTTCCGGAGCTATAACAGCAGTGCAGGCAGCGAGAGCAGCTCCTATCTGGAGGAGTCAAGTGAAGCAGAAAATGAGGATCGGGAAGCAGGGGAGCTGCCCACCTCCCCCCTGCATTTGCTCAGCCCTGGGACTCCCCGCTCCTTGGATGGCAGTGGTTCTGAGCCAGGTGCTTTCAGAGTGTCCCCTGAAGATGGGTGGTTTCAGGAGGCTATGGAGGAAGAGGGGGATATAGGCCATGTGGGCAGAGCTGTCCAGGTGTAAAAGTTGCTTGATCTGATGTCTAAGGGCCTCTGAAAGAGACAGAAGTGCCCCAAGTAGCCCCAAGGGGCATTTCCTCTGCTGCAATCTGATTTCATATTGCGATTTCCTTTGGTCTTTCATACGACTAATATTTATGTGGCACACATTAGATGCCAGTCATTAATGTGGTGCTGCTTTTACATTTGTGTGAATAGCTGGTTGATTTTTAAGCCTGGATGTTGAGAAGGACACCTAAAATGTTCTGATTTACTATCCGGGAAAGGACAAGAAATAGCTTGTTGGGGGGGGGGTGTGGAAAATACAGAATAAAATAACTTCCTGGGGAGAGGATTACTGATGAGAATCCCCATAGAGCATCTGGAAGCCAGTTAGTTTCCGAGCTGTGCTACTTGGACAGCTGCTGTATCCCTGTGTCAGGGGCCCCAGTGTATGGACTGTCCGTGAAGAAGGAGGGGCTAGATGTCTATGAGGATACTCCTGTCCCCTAGTGCCTGCACTTTTTAGAAGAGTGATCTAATACTCTGCCACTTGACTCTTCCTTTCCATCTACCTGTCTTCTCTTCCCCCTCCCCCCCCTTTTTTTTAAATCTTTCTCCCTTCTATCTTCTTCCAGCCTTTCTCTTAGAATCTTAGAACTCCGGAACTAGAACCATTAGAGACCATTGAGTCCAGGGGTTCTCTATCATGGCTGTGCATTAGGATCACCTGGGGAGCTTTTAACAGACTACAGATGCCTATGTCCCGCCATAGACCAGTTAATGAGAATCTCAGGCTTAGGTAGTTTTTAAGGTCCTCAGGTGATTCTAATATGATGTCAGGATGGAAACACTGATCTAGTTGTCTCTATAGATGAGAAGAAAATCCACAGAAGTTAGGTATGTAGGCACTTTTTTTCTTCTCGTTTTCCTCTTTACAGACTTTCCAACACTCACGTGTTGCCCTGTGGATTTTCCTTAGCTCCACTGTTGACATATAGCCAGGGGATGCCAGGCAGCTTATCTTAGACAAAACAGATTCAATTGTACACAGACTTCCTGCTCCTGTTCCAGTCATGTCAGTCTGACTGGGGGCTGGGACTCACCTGGTTAATGCACCGTTCCAGGTTTTGAAGAGCCCATCATTTTGTTTAATTTGGGGTGATCATATTAGGTGGGTCACGTGCTAAGTTCTCTTCCCAGCTGTCTGTGAGATGTGTGGTATCGTGGGTACAAGGGAAGCCTTCTTCTCCAAGACTAAGAGATTCTGCAGCGTTTCCTGTTCCAGGAGCTACTCCTCCAACTCCAAGAAAGCCAGTATCTTGGCCAGATTACAGGTGAGAGCCAGTCACTTGGAAGACCCTTCTGGGGTCCTGGGAGCAGAGGCAGGAGCAAACAACTGGCTGATGGCAAGAGGCCAAGAGGGCTGGGGAGGAGCTTGCTTGTGGCCATCTGAGGTTGTAAGTTTCCTGCTATTTATTGTGCTCTGAAATTTAAAGGGCAGAGGAATCCATTTATGGAGCTTGTTAAATTGCAGATTTCTAGAGCTGCTCTCATTCCCCACCTTCACCTCCTCCATAGTCTGATGTGTTTAGTATGTTTTAAACAAGAGCCTTGGGGGAGTCTGATAACCTTGGTCTTTGCCCCCCCCCCCCATACTCTTATAAATGCTCTGAAAGGAAGCTAGAAGACAGGCATATGTTTCACCAACCACAGTGTAGGTTTGGGAAGTTGATACCTTGTCTCTGCCTCCATGTCACAGGCAGCCACCTTAGAAAGTCTTACTTTTTTTTGAGAGAGAGAGAGAGAGAGCAATCGGGAGCCGTGCAGAGTGAGTGGGAGAGAGAGAATCTTACTTAAGCAGGCTCCACACCCAGCGTGGAGCCCAACTTGGGGCTCAGTCTCATGACCCTGAGATCATGACCTGAGCCAAAATCAAGAGTCGGACATTCCATGGACTGAGCCACCCAGACACCCCTATAAATGGAAGGATTCTTAAAGAGATATGTTGTCTAACCCACACATTAGTTGAGAAGTGTGCTGAGGTCCAGAGAGGAAGAATGACTTACCTAAGGTAGTTCTGTTGGAAGAGCAGGAGAGCTGGAACTGGACTGTGATCTCAGGTGCCTGACTTTGTGGTTTCCTGGTAACTATGGACACCATCCACAACACTGGTTCACAAACTTCCCTGCACGTTGGGATCACCTGGAGAGTGTTTAAAATACTGAGACTCTTGATCTTAGGCTATGAGTTCGAGCCCCATGTTGGGTGTAGAGATTACCAAAAAAAAAAAAAAAAGCTTTTAAAAAATAATAATAATTACTTCCTAGGTTCTGATTTAATTAGGATGGATTGTGGCCTGGGCTTTATTTTTTACTATTATATATATATTTTTAAATATATATGTATTTACATATATAAATTATAAATCTAATATATATAATTCTATATATAATAAATTTATATATATATAAATGTGTATATTTGTATATATGTATATAAATATACATACCCAACGTGGGGTTCGAATTCATAACCCCGAGATCAACAGTCACACACTCGGGGTGCCTGGGTGGCTCAGTTGGTTAAGTATCTGCCTTCAACTCAGGTCATGATCTCAGGGTCCTGGGATCAAGCCCTGTGCCAGGCTCCCTGCAAGAGGTCTGCCTCCCCGTCCTCGCCTCATGCTCATTCTCTCTCAAATAAATTAATAGTCTTAAGAGGCACACACTCCATCGACTGAGCCAGCCAGGTGCCACCTGGACATAGGGACTTTAAAGACACTCCCCCCCCAGGTGACTGTAATGCGTAGCAAAGCTTGAGACCCACTGCTTTGACATTTATTGAAAGTCACAATGTGCTGGGTCTTCTGCTTAGTACTTCCTACAATTAATCTCTCACTTTTGTGAGATAATTGCTGTTTGTTTTTTCCCTTGTAGTGCAGATTTTAGTCAGGGTGTGGAAAAATCTCTCTCCTCAGTGAACTAATAATAGTATTGTTAATAGCTACAGTTTGGGAGTACTTGCTAAGCATTTGGACTGAGTCCAACCAATGATCTCTTAAAAATGATTTTTTAAAATTCCTATTTTATTTTTTTTTAATTTTTTTTAAAAAGATTTTATTTATTTATTCAACAGAGATAGAGACAGCCAGCGAGAGAGGGAACACAAGCAGGGGGAGTGGGAGAGGAAGAAGCAGGCTCATAGCAGAGGAGCCTGACGTGGGGCTCGATCCCACAACGCTGGGATCACGCCCTGAGCCGAAGGCAGACGCCCAACCGCTGTGCCACCCAGGCGCCCCAAAATTCCTATTTTATTTAAGGTNCAGGCTCATAGCGGAGGAGCCTGACGTGGGGCTCGATCCCACAATGCTGGGATCACGCCCTGAGCCGAAGCAGACGCCCAACCGCTGTGCCACCCAGGCGCCCCAAAATTCCTATTTTATTTAAGGGTTTTTTTCTAAAGTAATTTCTACACCAAACATGGGGCTTGAACTTAAAACCCCAAGAGCAAGAATTGCATGCTCCATTGACTGCGCTTCCCAGGTGCCCCTTAAATTCCAATTTTAAAGGCTCAAACATTTTTAGTAACTTACTCAGAGGTATACAAATGAAATTGAAGAGCCAGGCTTTGACCTCAGGTCTGTGTGGGCTTTAAACTCACACTTTTACTTCACTCATCTTTTTAAATAAATTATCTGGCAGGGTGGCTCAGTCAGTTAAGCATTTGACTCTTGATTTCGGTTCAGTTCATGATCTCAGGGTTGTGAGATGGTGCCCGTGTCAGGCTCCACACTGAGCGTGGAATCTACTTAAGATTCTCTCTCAAAAAAAAAAAAAGATTTTCCCTCTCCTGTCCCCTCCCCACCTTCATTCACCCCCTCTCTTTCCCTCCTTCCCTCTCTAAAAATGAAAATAAAAAAATAAAAATTCTCTGGGCCTTTCTGAGCAGTGCTTAAGTTACAAATTATAGACCACATTAGTGGCCTTTCACCTTTTGGGATGCCCCCTTGGAGCACCTGGTGAAAGCCACAGACTTGCTCCAAAACATTCATGTATGTGTACAAAATACTGCCTCCTGACTCAGTTTACGGACCTCTGAAGCCCACTCTCTGCTGTAAGTCTGTAGGAGCCCCGGAGGAAGGAGATGGTGGAGATGGCTGAGAGTTGAAGCCGGGAGGGAAAATTTCCTGGAGCAATCAAAGGCTTAAAAGAAAAGATAGAACAAGTGCCCCTTCCTGCGCTGTAGCTCGCAGACCCCAGTCCTCCCTGAACAATAGCTAAGCACTTACTGAGTGCTGGGCCTAATACCGAAACTCTCATCCTTGCCACCCCCCTCTGAGTTAAGATTGTTATTGTTATCCACTTGATTTACAAATGAAACTGGAGAGGTTAAGTAACTGGATGAATAGCAGGATTTGAACCTAGGCAGTCTCAGCCTTTGGGCGACACACCTGTTCTCCCTTCAGGGTAAACCACCAACCAAGAAAGCCAAAGTCCTGCACAAGGCAGCCTGGTCTGCCAAAATCGGAGCCTTCCTCCACTCCCAAGGGACAGGACAGCTAGCAGATGGGACACCAACAGGGCAAGACGGTAAGACAGCAGGGCACTGGTGCTCAGGAAGCTGCTGGCGGTCGGTGGGAGTGGGGTGCCTGTTCTGGGGTGGCCCTGCCTAGGAGCCAGGAATGGGAAAGACGGGGCAGCTTGGCCCAGGCTCACTGTGGATTCCATCTTCCCCAATGGTAGGTAATGTGGAAATTACCCCAGAAAATCCCTTTAGTCACTCCTTAAGTGCCAGGAATTCAGAAGCCAAGAATTAGCTTCTTTTCTCTTGTATTGCTTTTGGCCCTGTGGCTTTTATTTCCCTTGGGCAGTGTAGACCCCCCTCTGGTTTGGAGAGGGGTGGTGGGATAAGGAAAGAACCTCTTTCTCTGAGTGTGTATAGCAGGTTCTAAGCATATAAGCATTAAGCAACTCTGCTCTAGGTGGTCTGAGTTTCTGACTGTGCCCCTCCCATCTGTTCAGATAAGCAATGAGAGGTTGGGGGGGGTCAAAGGAATTTAAGCCTAAAGGTCTTTGGATTCCCTTCTCTTTTTTGGGGAAGAAAGATCAGACATTTCCCTTGAATGTTTCCTCCACTTCTGAGAGTCTGTCACCTTTTGGATAAGGTCCAGCCCTGTTCTAATGGCCACTGGTGGGGCAGGTATGGGGCCGCCCGGCTGGGGAAGGACCTGCTTCTACAGGCTCCTGGGGGCCAGGTTCCTAGCAGGGCTGCTGACTTTCAACTCTTCCACTTTCAACTCTTCCTCTTTCTGCAGCGCTGGTCTTGGGTTTCGACTGGGGGAAGTTCCTGAAGGATCACAGTTACAAAGCTGCTCCTGTCAGCTGTTTCAAGCATGTGAGTGCCCTGGAGATGAGGGAGGGGAGAGCTGGGAACCCCGGGTGCTTGCCGCCCCTCTCACCTGCCAGCTTCCCAGGCATTCCAGGCTGGGCATTAGCACCAGGAAGAGAACAGTGGTGAGGTCTGGGTGGGCGCAGTCCAGCTTTGCCACTCGCTCGGTTACCTTTCTGTCTACCTTTTTTCAGCATCCTCCTACAAAGCCTCATCAAGGCCTTCTAGCACCATGCTTCCCTCTGAGGTCCTCACTCTGCTTATTTACATAATGGAACTTTGTACAAGAAATCCTTTCCCTTTTTTTTTTTCTTTTCCCCGAGAAATCCTTTTCTTCTTTCTTCCCCGTTGTTCTGTGTTTTCCAACTGAAAGCTTGTTCTGAACTGCCCTGGGCCCCCTGGTCCATGGGAGGCAGATGGGAATCCTCCTGGAGCCCACTTCTGCCCAGAGAAGCACAGAAGAGTGAGGCCCTGGGTGGCTGGGCCTGGAGTGGAAGGACAAGCAGAGATGCTGCCCGCTGTCTTGTCTGTGGGCCAGAGAGCCGCCTAGGGCAGCACCCCTGTTCGGTCTTTCAAGCCAGGAAGTGGAAGAGGAGGCCCCTTTACTCTTGGAGTCGTCTGACCAGAATCCCCTCCTGGTAGCCGCTGAACTCTGGCAGTGCCGTGGACAGTGGAAAGTTGGGAAGTTTGACTCTGCATCGCTGCTGCAGGCGTGCAGCCTTCCTAGTGGGAAGCTCTTTTGCCCTGAGTTTTCACTGCAGGGGAGTTATGTCATACTTGAATTCAGCATGCCTGATTTCATAAGCTCTGCCAAGCCAGCCCTTGTGTGCCTGGGTAGCATAAACATTTCTAGGTTCTCTGAGAGACCCACTCTCTGGCCAGAGAGGTGGAATGGGATACCCCAATTAGCTTAAGCCAGGGTGAGAATGAATAAAAGGGTGAGTTTCTCCAGAGAATCAAGGTGCTGTTGGTGCAAAGCGAGGATTAGATACGGGGAAGGCAAGCAGGAAGGGTCCACTGCTGCTGGCGAGTATCTGAAGAGGAGACTAGTTGGAGAGGTGGAGAAAGAATGTACCAGAAGTAATGTGTGAGAACCAGCATGGTGATAGCTAGGAGACTACTGCCCAGGCTTGAGTGACGATTGAAAGAGGTGGTATTTGTGCCAAGGACAGTCCCTGGTACATGGCGAGCACCAGGCGCTGTTGGGTGTTGTCACTGGTGCACAAACTGGCACGGGTGTGATATGCCCAGGACGATAGAGTGAGAAGCTGGTCCTGTAAAGATCAACACTTGGCTGGCTGACTGGATGTCTGGCTGTTAAACCCACCCTCCCGTCCCATTCCCCCACCCCCAGTGTCCTGCCTCAGCTCTTCAGGGACAATAGACTCGTCTTGCTCATCTCTTCATCCCTAGTCCCATGCCTGGCTTGCCACATGCCGTGAGTGACATGCACTGAGGTGCAGAGAAGGACGCAACGGCTCATGAGGCCAGCCACTCTCCCCTGTCCACTCAGGCTGCTCACCGTCCCCCTGAATGCTCTCATGCCCACACAGGTCCCACTGTATGACCAGTGGGAAGATGTGATGAAGGGGATGAAGGTGGAGGTGCTCAACAGCGACGCCGTGCTCCCCAGCCGGGTGTACTGGATCGCCTCTGTCATCCAGGCCGCAGGTGGGTACTCCTCTGGCCAAGGCAGGGTCCAGGTTCGGAGAGTGACATCACACAGATGGGCAGTGTCGCAGGCAGAAATTGGCTTCATAGAGCAAACAAAAAGTCCACCCACTGGAGTTTCTGCCAGTCTGTTCTTGGGATTCTCCTACCTTCCCTGGCTTCAAAGAGGCTGCAAAGCATGGCAAGTTTGGAAACTCCCCCTTTTAAGGCTTTTTCCAGGAATGACCAGGCTGCAGAAAATTAATTCTTCCTGCTATGCCATACTGCTTTCCAAGTACGTGGCATGGGTTTATTTTGGCTGTGACTTTGTGGACAACAGGGACCCCACTTGCCCAGAAGGAGTTCTTGGAATAAGAGTCGAGTTTAGGCTTGAGAAGAAAGAAGGCCTAAGAATATACCTTTCCCCATCCCGCCCTTGCTCACTGGTGCCCTCCTTCTTTCAGGGTACCGGGTGCTGCTCCGATACGAAGGCTTTGAAAATGATGCCAGCCATGACTTCTGGTGCAACCTGGGAACGGTGGACGTCCACCCCATTGGCTGGTGTGCCATCAACAGCAAGATCCTGGTGCCCCCACGGAGTGAGTTGATGAGAACGTTCCCTGTCGTGGTTCCTGCAGAGCCCTTGGTAGAAGGGGCACCCTTTGTCTTAGGTTAGACCAGAACAGACCCCACTTGCCAGCCTTCTTCCTGTCCTCCCCAGTCTCAGAACCCCCATGGCAGATCCAGGTTGTACAGCGGGTTTTGTAAGATGTGATGGCTGGCCTGAAGACGCAGAAATAAGTTTCTCTGGCACCCCCTGTTGGTGGGAGCATTGTCAGTCTGTATAACCAGGATTCTGCTGTGTCTCCACAGCCATCCATGCCAAGTTCACCGACTGGAAGGGGTACCTCATGAAACGGTTGGTGGGCTCCAGGACACTTCCCGTGGATTTCCATATCAAGGTCTGGCAGTGAGCCCTTTGGGTCTCTTAACTGATCTCCTTCCTGCCCCTCTTCCATTTTCTCTGTCCATGCCACTCATTTCTCAAAGACTCCCTTGCTTGCCAGTCTTTAGCTGGCAGACTAGCCGTGCCAACCCAGACTCTGATCCAGCCATGTTAATCACGTTGCTTTGTCTCCTGTTTTCTCCTCCAGAGCCTTACCTTTGCTCATAGCATTTTTCAGGAGCATTCATTCCATAGATTTTATTAGGTACTTGTGTACAGGGAACTATGGGAATACAGACCCTGTGTTCAGGATTCTCCGGTCTGGCAGAGGAAATGAAGTCTAGCTCAGGAATAATATTTTTTTTTTTTAAAGATTCTATTTATTTATGTGACAGAGAGACAGCCAGCGAGAGAGGGAACACAGCAGGGGAGTGGGAGAGGAAGAAGCAGGCTCCCAGCGGAGGAGCCCGATGTGGGACTCGATCCCAGAACTCCGGGATCACGCCCTGAGCCAAAGGCAGACGCTTAACAACTGCGCTACCCAGGCGCCCCTCTAGCTCTGGAATAATTATAAAATTGCCTGGGTTCTGAACCAGGGGTGTGCCTCCGAATTATCTCTGTGGCTTTTAATTTTAATTTTATAAAATTTAGTTCTTTAACTTAAAGAATCATGCACATGGTAAAAATTCAAAGGGAATACAAGGATACATAGTGGAGACTAAGTTTCTTCCACTTCTGTACGCCAGAGCCTCTGTTGTGGGGCTCGCTCGCATGGGGGCCTGGACTGCTGACCTGCATGCGCACAGGTGTGCTTTCCACATTGCTTCTGTAAGCGGCACAGCAGCGACCAGGGAATGCCGAGCAGCTGCAGCCGTGGCACATGGTTGAACTGGTCCTGTGGCCTGAAGGGGAGCAGCTGTCAAGGAAGGCTTCTTGGAGAAAATGACCTTTGAATTCTACCCTGATGGGTGGGGTAGGGGTGGTCTGGAAGCCAAGAGTGGAAAGTAAGGATGGTTTAGAAGCTGGGGCCATCTCATCCAAGGCACCGGACACCTGGTGAGGAGGTTGCCACCGGGAGTCTTAGCTGGTGGAGAGTGGGCCTATGGAAAGGAATGGTTCTAGCACCTCAAGGAAGCTTTCCCTGGCTTTTTTCCCTAAAGTAGAAATGATTTTTGCTTTATTTGAACTTGCTGGGTACTGTTCATTTGCTCTTTATTTCTCTGTATTTTGCTGATTTTTCTTTTCATACTTTTTTTTTTTTTTTTTTAAGATTTTTTTTATTTATTTGACAGAGAGAGACAGCCAGCGAGAGAGGGAACACAAGCAGGGGGAGTGGGAGAGGAAGAAGCAGGCTCCCAGCAGAGCAGGGAGCCCGATGCGGGGCTCGATCCCAGATCGCCGGGATCATGCCCTGAGCCGAAGGCAGACGCTTAACGACTGAGCCACCCAGGCGCCCCTATACTTTTTTTTTTTTTTTAAGATTTTATTTATTTGAGGCGATCCTGATAGAGCACAAGCAGGGGGGATAGGGAGAAGCAAACTCCCTGTTGAGCAGGGAGTCCGACACAGGGCTCGATCCCAGAACCCTGAGATCGTTACCTGATCCGAAGGCAGATGCTTCACCGACTGAGCCACCCAGGCGGCCCATACTCTCCAACAAACCTGTAAGCTCTCTCTCCTGCACTCATAGCACCTTGCACAGTGGACAGATTCAGCCGTTGAAAACGAGTGCTCACTCGTCCTCAGCCAGGACTTGTCTGAAGCGAAGGCAGGTGATTGTGGGTGGTGCAGGCCACCAGCGTCATCAAGCCGACCTCTCCACTGCTTAAATTAAAATGAGCTTGATTCTGGGGCNTCCAGTTTCAGTCCTTTGTAGGTAGCTGTCCAGTTTTCCCAACATCATTTGTTGAAGAGACTCTCTTCTCCCTGTTGCATATTCTTGCCTCATTTGTTGAGGATTAACTGGCCATATAATTGTAGGTTTATTTCCAGGCTCTCTATTCTGTTCCATTGATCTCTGTATCTGTTTCTGTACCAATATCATACTCTTTTGATTAATACAGCTTTGTAGTATATCTTGAATTCTGGGATTGTGATACCTCCAGTTTTTTTTTAAGATTTTATTTATTAATTTGACAGATAGAGACAGCCAGCGAGAGGGAACACAAGCAGGGGAAGTAGGAGAGGAAGAAGCAGGCTCACAGCGGAGGAGCCTGATGTGGGGCTCGATCCGTAACGCCGGGATCACACCCTGAGCCGAAGGCAGACGCCTAACGACTGTGCCACCCAGGCGCCCCAAGCGTCCAACTCTTGATCTCAGCTGAGGTCTTGATCTCAGGGTCGTGAGTTCAAGCCCCGAGTTGGGCTCTACACTCTGCATGGGGCCTACTTTAAAAAAAAAAAAAAAAAGCTTGATTCTGGTTCGGTGTGAACCAGTCAGCAAGCACACGATGACTCACTGTCACGTACCCAGTCCTGCAGTGGATACAAAAGCAGCTGCCTTTGAGGATTGGGGGTAGGGAGGGTAAAGGGGGGTAGGTTTGTGAAGGAAGCTCTAATCCAAATCCAGTCTAGTTCCTTTGATGCCTACAATGTGATAAGTGCTGAGTAAAATGTTTTGAATGAATGACCCATCAGCCAAGGTCAGGGGTGTACTATGTGTTTGTCAGGTGAGAAAAAACATTGATTGAGCACTAACTCTGTTCCTAGTTCTGTGCTTGGAGCTGAGACAGTAGAAATGAGTCCTCCCAAACCTGGCTTCTACCCCTGTGGAGCTCAGGTTCTGGGTGTGACTGAACAGAGGCCACAAAAGTAGTGTTGGGCTGTGGGCTGCCCTGGGTGTTCGTAAAAGAAAGGAATGAGTCAGGAAAGGCTAGGAGGGGAAGGTGGCCTAGAGGGACCCCAACCCAGGCCTCACCCTGTGTCTTTCTCCTAAATGGGCCATCGGGCAGTCAGTTTTGAGCTGATGTCTGACTGTGGTGTAGGACTCTTATCAGCTTTGTCTGGTAGCTGCTTTGTGACCTTGGAGATGCTCCCCATCCTGGTGGGCTTTGAAATAGCATGGCTTAGCAACGCCTGGGTGGCTCAGTCGGTTAAGGATCCCAGAGTCCTGGGATCTAGTCCCACAACCGGCTCCTTGCTCAGCAGGGAACCTGCTTCTCCCTCTGCCTGCTGCTCCCCTTGCTTGTGCATGTGCACGCTCTCTTTCCTTCTCTCTGACAAATAAATAAATCTTAAAAAAAAAAAAAAAATAGCACGGCTTAGTCCCCACCGTGCCTAGGCTGGGGCTGGTTTTCCCTGGGCTGGAAAGCCCTACAGAGCTCACTGTTCCCATTTCCCTGCCCCAGGCAGGACAGCACTGAGATCACAGTGACCTGAAAGACTCTCCTACCCCCTCATCCGTGGCCTGTCATCAAGGCTCTCTAGAACAGCTTGTGGGCATCTCAGTCACTGTCCCTTGCTGGGTCAGAGTGGGGTAGCCATTCAGAGCTGCAGCCTAGTGGGTCCACAGCTGTAATTAGACACGTGGAGGCCCCGGGGCCCTCAGCTCTCTGGCCATGAGTGTAGTATGTGCCATCAGCCAGGAGGTGGAGGGCAGCAGGAAAGCGCACAAGGCTGAACACTAGGACCAGTTTCAAGGTCCAGCTCTGGCACTAATGAATCTGGGTGAGTGTAGGCAAGTCCCTTGAGCCCTTTGGGACACCTGTTTCCTTTGTCTGAAATGGGTTTTGTACTTCCCATCATACTGACTGGCTGGCATTTTGGTGCCCACCTTGTAAGCTGTGTGCTGTCTTTCCACATCATCCTAGGGAATTGGGGGCTGGGGTCGAACCTGGTGGGACAGGAGGGCTCACCTGCCCATTTCCTGACTCCGTGCTGGGCACGGTAAGAGATGACACAGGGAGGTGGGGCGGGGAGCCCGAGGACCACAGCGGACCTGTGCTCTGGTGTTGCAGATGGTGGAGAGCATGAAGTACCCCTTCCGGCAAGGCATGCGGCTGGAGGTGGTGGACAAGTCCCAGGTGTCCCGGACCCGCATGGCCGTGGTGGACACAGTAATCGGGGGTCGCCTTCGGCTCCTCTATGAGGATGGTGACAGTGATGACGACTTCTGGTGCCACATGTGGAGCCCCCTGATCCACCCAGTGGGCTGGTCACGGCGAGTCGGCCACGGCATCAAGCTGTCAGGTCTGCTGTTGGGACCGGGACAGGAGCACCTCTTCACCCCACACCACCACCGTGTGGTGGGGGTGAGCATCGCCAGCATGTGCATGGTGGTACCGAGGTCCAGAGAGGTTGTGTATTTGACCAAGGTCACTCAGTGCCTAAGGGTTCACCGATTTGCACCTGGAGGCTACATGACGTGGGAAGTGTGTGGAGGTTCAGTAGTTCCTACAGAGAGCCCCTGACGTGTTCTGTCTTCTGGTCTAGGCAGGGAGGCACGGGGTGCCGAGATACAGATTACAGCACATGTAGGGCAGTCCCCACATTTCTGGGGAGGGGAGGGGGATGGCCCTGTGAGCAGCCTGCAACTCCCTTCTCTCCCTTGCTCCCCCTGCCATCGCCCCAAAAGAGAGGCGCAGCGACATGGCCCACCATCCCACCTTCCGGAAAATCTACTGTGACGCTGTTCCTTACCTGTTCAAGAAGGTGAGGCACAGCCCTCAGGCACTCCTCATCTTGCCCATAGGCCCATTCCAGGCCTCACGACCCCGGGGTTTTGCTTTCCCTCCCTGTTTCCTTCCCAGGCCTATGGGATGAGGCCAGCTCCCCCCACCCTCCACCTGGGCCACCCAGATTCCCCAGCTGTCCCGTTCCTTTAAGGTTCGAGCTGTCTACACGGAAGGTGGTTGGTTTGAGGAGGGGATGAAACTGGAAGCCATTGACCCCCTGAATCTGGGCAACATCTGCGTGGCAACCATCTGCAAGGTGAGCCTGGGCCTGGCCCTGCAGCCTCTTAAGGTGGCTTTCTGGGAGGTGGCGAGGTGGCGCAGAGCCCTGCACTCCCCGTCCATCCTCCCTTCCCCACTCTGGCTGCTCCGGGAGTGCCACACTTCCGTAAGTAGGGGTGTTAACCTGCTCCTTGCTCAGAACCTGCTTTCGTGTCAGGCCTGAGGCACGTTGGAGAGGTGCTTATTGAACACCTGGCCTGAGCCTGGTCCTGTGTCAGGTGTAGGCCCCGCCCTGTCAGCCTCCCCGGGGGCTTCCCTCTGCCACACGCCCTCCTAGCCCTCCTAGCCCTCCTAGCCCAGAGCCGTAGCTGTGCTGACTTCGCTGCACACCGCCTCTGTTATTGCTGCAGCCTGAGCAGCTCACGACTCCACCTTGGTCGCCCCCCGCCCCCAGGGACATGCTGATTTGTGCATCTAGCCAGTCTTCTCCAGGCAGGTCCCATGTGCTAACCACCCAAAACACTGGAAAAAGACAGATTTAGTCCCTGTGGGAACAGCATTTGCTGTCTAGTGAGGAAGGTAAAGAACCTCACAAGAATGGTTCCGGGGTGGTGAGTACTTGGAAGCAGAAGTGCAGGGAAGGCTGAGATCTAACTCCAGTCGGAACCATCCACCTTGTGTCCCAGCCATAGCCACCTTACCCTGGGATGGGGGGGTGCAGCTCATGATACCATGGTATCTACCTGCCCCCCCCACTAGGTTCTCCTAGACGGCTACCTGATGATCTGTGTGGATGGGGGGCCCTCCACAGATGGCTCAGATTGGTTCTGTTATCATGCCTCCTCCCATGCCATCTTCCCAGCCACCTTCTGCCAAAAGAATGACATTGAGCTCACACCCCCAAAAGGTAAGACGGTCCTCACAGTGGGAAAGGGCAGAGTGTGCCCACAGGCCCAGATTCCTGGCCAGGCCAGACCCGGGGGCTTGGAGTCTCAGAGTGGATTGGAGAGCTATCAGAGCCAGCCTAGTCAGCACCACCAGCCTTTACACTGGGCTGACTTGGCTCCGTGGCTGATGGGTGTCGTGGTGAGCAGAGCTCCCACTTCTTCCTTTAGGCAGTGAGCAACCTATATGATAGGACCAGGGTCCTAGAGCAGATACCAGCCTGGGGAGGAGGGAAGAAGGCTGCTGGGGAGACTCCAGGCTGGGTCCTGACCCAGCTACAGGTGCCCGTTTGGTCTGTGCTCCTCTCCTAGACTCCCTCCCGCCTCCCCTCCTTTCCCTCCACATCTGTGTTTCTGCCCCACCAGGCTACGAGGCACACACTTTCTGCTGGGATACCTACTTGGAGAAGACCAAGTCGAAAGCAGCCCCGTCGAGACTCTTTAACATGGTGAGGAGAGTGAGGAGGCGCGGGGCCTGGGGCAGCCCTGCCACTGTCGGCGGTGTTAATTCCCACCCCCTTCTCCTTCCTTGAGTTTGTACTGCGGAGACCAGCCACTTCAGGGTACAAGTCCCAGACTCTGCCACAGGGCTTCTGCCAAACAGTCCAGCTTGCTCCCTTTCCCGGAGGGGCTGGTGTTGGGAACAGGGCAGTGGGATCACTGTTAGGGGACCCTTCCCCACAGGCATTCCCGGCCCACTCCGTCTCCCCGGTTCAGCCCCACTGGGGCAGGGATCTGGCTGCCATGGTCACTGCGTCGTCCCCCTCCCCAGGACTGCCCCAACCATGGCTTCAAGGTGGGCATGAAGCTGGAGGCCGTGGACCTGATGGAACCCCGGCTCATCTGCGTGGCCACAGTGAAGCGGGTGGTGCACAGGCTTCTCAGCATCCACTTCGATGGCTGGGACAGCGAGTATGACCAGTGGGTGGACTGCGAGTCCCCAGACATCTACCCCGTCGGCTGGTGTGAGCTCACCGGCTACCAGCTCCAGCCACCTGTGGCCGCAGGTCTGGGCTCTCGTGGCCCCAAGGGCCTTTTGACTTTTCTTTTTTCTTTTTCCTTCCTGCCAACCACTCCCCCTGCCCCATGCCTACCTCATTCTTTGGCATGAGACCGAGAAGTCTCCTGGACCACTTCTAATGAAAGAGTGGCCCTCGTGTCCCCACCTCCCACTCCTGACTTCGTCTGTCTCCCTCTCCCTCTGGCCTGCAGAGCGCCTTCCTTGATCTTGCCCACTCTGTCATATGCTCGTGCCCAGGTAAACCACCCAGGCCCCTCGGAGCAGCCCCGGTGACGAGGGTGGGAAGGAGGGACAGCTGCTCTCTAGTCCGTCCCCCATTCTCATTGCCCAACTTTGGCTTTCCTTCTTGGGGTGTCCTGTGTGTAAGGGAGGCTAGTGAAATGTGGGCAGGGGGTCTCGGGATGTGCCTATACTGTGTCCTCTTCAAACTCTTCTTACCTCTTCCCCTCATCTTTCAACAACAGAGCCAACCACACCTCTGAAGGCCAAAGAGGCCACAAAGAAGAAAAAGAAGCAGTTTGGGAAGAAAAGTAAGTGTTTCTCTCAAGCGGCTGGGCTGGTGTGGGACTGGGATCAGCTGGGCCTCGGGGGCGGGGGGTCATCTCATAGGTAGTGCTCTTCATGGTCCCTCCATCTCCTCTCTTTTGCCCTTCGGCCCCAACGGGCCTGTCAGCCTGTGTCTTAAGGGACGCAAGCACAAATAGGGAGCCTTCAGTCTCTTCAGGATCCCGAGGAAAAAAGGCAAAAGATGGTATTTATAAGAGAGAAAAGGGGGAGGGATCCTATCCCTGCTGGCCTGTGGTCAGAAGTCAGCCCAACCCCATCGGCCCCATCGGCAGTGCACAACTGCTGTTTGAAAGTAAGATATTTGGGGGGGTGGCAGTTTCTCCTCAAGCCTGTCATTCCTCTCTTGGGGCCCTCGGGTGGGAGCTTCGATATCATTTTCTTAGGCGGGGTCCCACTCTGAACAGATCCTCAGCCATGTGCGTGCTCAGCCTGAGGGGACGGCAGGTGGGGTGGGGAGGGAGGGGGGTAAAGCCGTCCTTTAGAGCTGCCGGCCTGTGGCAGCAAGATGGTCTCCGTGAGGTGGCACCACACAGAGAAGAGGTTGTCCGGAAATAGGACAAGGGGGAAGCAGATGCAGTCCCTGGGCAGGATCAGGGTCGTGTGAGGGTATGGAGTTGATCATGTGGGAAGACCCTGTGCTGTCTATAGTGGTGGGGCTGGGAAAGTCACTCCACAGGTGAAGAAAGGAAGGAAGCTCAGGAAGCACACCCAGTGGGGGGTGGGAGCAGCTGCTAGTTACCCCTCCTGGAGAGGAGCTCTCTGAGGCTCGGGCATACAGCCCTGAGGGGCAGTGTCAGAGTTCACACTCTGTTCCCCCACATCGGCACCTGCCCCTCTGCTCACCGCTAGACCCCCAGCCTTCGAGCCTCCCATGGAGATAGCCCTGTGCTGGGTTTCATTCTGTTTTTATTCAAAGGGAAAAGAATACCACCGACCAAGACCCGGCCCCTCAGACAGGGGTCCAAGAAGGCCCTGCTGGAGGATGACCTGCCGGCCGGCACAGAGAAGGTCTCGTCGGATCCTGTTCCTGAAGAGAGTAAGAGCCTCTCGGGCGGGGTCAAGCCAGGGCCAGCCTGCTGCAGTGCTCAGAGGCGGCCCTTCTCCTTCCCCACCTGGGCACAAAAGAGGAGAGTCCAGTGTGAAGGGACTTTTCTGGGCACCAGGCAGTCCTTCTTGGACCACTGGGCCGGGAGAGCTTCCCAAACGCCCACCCCAAATTCGACGGAGCCACACATCTCCAGCTGGGCCCTTTGCATCTCTGCCGCCCCCCCCCCCCCCGGGGGAAGGGTGCCATTCCCCCCTCCCCGCCACATCCCAAGGGCTCCCATTCATAGGGAGCCAGAGCCCCCTGCCCTTCCCAGAGTTTCACCTATACTCACTCTGTTCTCCCACCCTCCCCGCTTCCTTCCCTTCCTCTTTAGTCATTGCTGTGCGCGTGAAGGAAGAACATCTAGACATGGCCACGCCTGACAAAGCCCCGAGTCCGGAGCTGCCTGTTGCCATTGAGAACATCAAACAGGAGACAGACAACTGAGCCTTCCCCACTACCAGCCCGGGGCTCCTCTGTTGCTACCCCCCCCCCCACCGCTTTAGTTCAGAGACTGAGCCTTTCTGCCTAAGTTCTGGCAGGTGCTGTGAGGGCCGGGCACCAAAGGACCTCTGGCGAGGCCTGTGTGACTGGGGCTGCCCGAGGCCTCCAGATTTGTCTGTGAGCGACTCCTTCTCCAGCTACAGTTCCCAAAGCTCTTCCTCATAGTAACCTCTGCCCACACCCACATACCCCGCACCTGCCGTGGGGTAGAGGGCTGCCCCCAGGCACAGTGCATGACAAGTCCGTGCATGTGCGTGTGTCCAAGCAAGTCCTATAATAAAGGCCTGGAGCAGCTCTCTGAGGGGGAGGCAGCTGCGGTTGGTGGTGAGTGGTGTGGTGGGTGCCTGAAAGCAGCCAAGTAGAGCAGCCTCTCCCCTCTGGGGACGGCGCTGTGCTCCTCCCAGCAGCCTGGGGAGGGCAGGGAACCCCATGCAGGCATCCACCTCTGGCAGGCAGCTAAGCAGCAGTGACAACGAGGAAGGTTCTGGTGACTTGTGAGGCGGCCCTAACCTGTTTTCTCTGTTGGCAAGAGTACTGACCCCTCATTTCCCAAAAGGAACAGTGGAGTGGAGGTGGGGTCTGCTCCTGTTGCACCACCTGGGGAGGCTTGGTGGCAGAGGGGACTGCAGAGGCAGCAGGACTGGAAGGCGAGCCGGCCCGTGCTATGAGGAGGCCCCAGCTAGGCAGGAGACCAACACCAGCTTTGCGCCTAACCTACTCTGAGCCCAGCTTAGCTAGGACCTGTCCTTTTACCACCACCACCCCCACTTCTCCATGTTAACCAGGTCAGATGCGGCCCTGCCCGAGAGTCATGGGGCAGGGGAGTGGTCAGCCCTGCTGGCTGAGGTGGCCCTAAGGGAGCCCCTGGAGGAGGAAGAGAGAAGAGGATAACAGGACATGGTTCCTGGCTGGCTGTCCTTTACTGTCCATCCTCCTTTCTGAAATTATGTTCTAGAAGCTCCCCTAGTATCTGCCCAAATTTCAGTTGCTTTTATTTTTCCCAGTTAATCTCCTTGGAAGCGGTCTCCTCTCTGCATCTCTTCAATAACTCTTCTTGGAATGTACGGTGGAGGCAGGCTGACCTTTATTTCTTGTCTTTGGGTGGAGACGTACTGCAGGTGGGTCCCCATGTCGTCCTTTAGGGGGTGCAGCTGTGCTGCTGTGGGTGTCCAGCTACATTCTCCAAGCTGGTCCGTCAGGCTGCCACTGCCCGTGCTTGCTGGGTAGGGTGCTGGCCGAGCAATTGCTCAGGACCTGGGCTATTTGGTGTTATCCAGAGATGGGGTGACCAGCCCAAGGGAAGCTGATTTCCAGTCATTTCTTCTATAGAGAACTTGATGCCCACTCCTTTGCTAAAGGCACTAGAAAGCCCCACATGGTGTAGAAACCAGGCCCAGAAAGTGGCTGGTTGGTGCAGCCTGAATTCCCCCAAAAAGTCACTAGATTTGGAACACAGTGAAGATCAACGACAGGGGCCATTCCTTCCCCCGCTGTCGTTCACGCACACACCCCAGACCTGGGTGATGACAGGTCAGTAGCCTCAGCCCCCAGGGGAGAAAGATGGCCTGGGTATGCATTTGGGCTCACGGTGTCCCCGTGGAACTCTGGAGGCTCCTGCTCCCAGCTGAAGCTGGTGCCTCCTCCCCACACCCCTTGTGGTTCGGGGGTCCATCTCTGACTGTGGAGCTTCTGGGAAAACTGGACTTGAATGGCACTGTACCTTCAGTTCCTTCTTCCTTAATGAAGTGATGCCTGCATGTGCGGTGATAAGGATGGCAGAGTTGGCTGACAGGCCAGCTGCCATTCTAGCCCGCGACTGGCCACCCCAGACTTCTGAAGTCATTTGTCCGATTTCTGTCTCTTAGACCGGAGTGTATTCTCATCTGTCACCTCATAGGATCAATTATGAAAGCTGGGTTCACACATGAGCACAAAGAATAAATGTCCGCATTTGAGCGCCCCATCTCCATAGCAACCACACGCTGGGTTACTCTTATTTATGTTTCTGCTGTTCCTCTCCTGCAAGACTCTGAGCTCCCCAGAGGCCGAGCCTGTACCTTGTCTGCTGCAGGAGCCTGGTACTAACCCCTCAATGAGTGTGACCTGAAAATACGTGACTTGTGCTGCTGGGGCCGAAAGATCCACTTGATTCATCACAGATGGAAATGTGGGCTTCTGAGAGGTTTTCACTCCAGGCACAGGACCAACTCTGTACCTCACTTGCCCTTGGGGAGAACCGGAGACCCTGGAGTCCAGCAGTGGGGGGGCTGCTGGCTGTGAGACCTGAAGAACTGTTTCTACTCCCCGTGCCTCCTGCTCCATGACCTGCAGTGGCTCCCCAGTGTAGATTAGACCAAGTGCAAATGCACACACCTTTCTTTTACTGTTCCCCAGTCTAGACACTCTGCTCTGCTCCAGGGGCGGGGGAAGCGAGGGAACTGCCATCTGTAACAGCCTCATCCGCCGGGCATGAGGGTAAACACACGTTTACACAGTCCATCTTCACAGGAACCCTGAGGTACACCTTGACTTCATATTATGGGGGAGAAAAAGGCTTATCAGAGTTCAGTAACTTGTTTGCTTAAATTCACAGCCGTTAAATGACAGCAGGGGGATTAAACCCAGGGTGGTCTGCTATATTACCACCAGTAAGTACTCTCATTCATTCATTCATTCAGTGTCCTTTCTGTAGCATTTTCCACATGCCAGACAGCATGCTAGAGGTTGGGCCTCAAAAGGGTGATGCATGCATGGTCCAGCTGTGGCCGTGAGCAAGATGAGCAGGCCCAGAACAGGGCTCAGGGCCCTGTGTGATCCTCAAGGTCAGGGTCCTTCTCTTTCTCTTTTTCCTTTTTTTTTTTTCTCTTTTTTAAGTAGGCTCCATGCCCAACATGGAGTTGAGATTAATAGTCTCATGCTCAAAAAAAGTCACACGCTCTACCAGTTCAGCCAGCCAGGCCTCCCAGGGCTCCTATCTTTCAATTCCTTTGTATTCCTGGGAGGAAACTAAACTGCCACTTTCGACAAGAATGTAAGACCTATAGCTCCAGGGCTAGCATTTGGTGGACAATCTCCATGTCTGAAAGGGTGGCTGGGTGGAATGGTCTCAGATGTACCAATTCCTGCTGCAGCCACCATTAACACGGGCAGGAGTCAGGATGCAGGGTCTTCCCTTTTAACGAAAGCCCGGACCTGCGGCTGGAGCCATCAGACCTGCTGCAGCCACACCAAGCTCAGCATTTGCATGAGCTCCCCAGGGCTGCTGCAGGGGGAGGGCACTGACGCTCTTCAACAGGCCACCTGGCAGGAAGTCACATTAATCTCTGCGCCACCTGGCAGGAAATCATTAATCTCTGCGCCACAGTCTGCAGAGATTAATGCCGTTGTCATGAATGCTAGTTCCATATCTGACCTCTAAGGCACAACTGATCACCCTCAGCCTGGGGTCTTTCTAAGGGTTCCTTCCTCCCAGCCTCCCTGACAACGCTTATGAAGAGAACTGTGTCCCCCCCCAAAGAAGATATACCTCAGAATGAGACCTTACTTGGAAATAGGGTCTTCACAGAGGTAATCAAGTTAGAACAAGGTCATTAGTGTGGGGCCTAATCCAATATGACTCATATCCTTCTAGAAGGGGAATTTGGACTCCAGTCCAGCAGGAAGATGTGAAGGGACGGGGAGACACCAGTGAAGTCAGGCAGAGACTACAGTTGTGTGACCACAAGCCACGGACCATTCGGGGCCACCGGAAGCTGGAAGGGGCTCAGAAGGATCTTCCCTACAGCTCCAGAGGGAGCACAGCCCTGTGAACACCTTGATCTCTAACTTCTGAGAACAGTGAGACAAAAATATCTGTCGTCCAGGGGCGCCTGGGTGGCACAGCGGTTAAGCATCTGCCTTCGGCTCAGGGCGTGATCCCGGCGTTATGGGATCAAGCCCTACATCAGGCTCCTCCGCTGTGAGCCTGCTTCTTCCTCTCCCACTCCCCCTGCTTGTGTCCCCTCTCTCGCTGGCTGTCTCTATCTCTGTCAAATAAATAAATAAAATATTAAAAAATATATATATCTGTCGTCCAAAGCCTCCCCATTTGTGGTACTTTTTTACAGCAGCCCCTGGGAGCTAATACACCATCTCATGGTCCCCAGGCCTCCAAGTCCTGCGACTGCCAGTCCAGAGGCAGGCTGAGCCCTCTGTCTTACCAGGACCCCCCTTCTGTTCTCATTTTCCTTCTCAGGACTGGCCTCTCTCCTAAAGACCCTCCCTGTGCCCTCGCCACACAGCAGGGGTTCCCACATGCAAGGGCTCCCATATCCTGCTCGCCCTTCACTGTGTGCTGCACAATTTTGCTACAACCGAGGGCTCAAGTACGCGAACATAAATGTCAGGCGGGTGACGGAACAACACAGAGCAGGGGCCAGCGTGTGGCTGACGAGCAGCGGGAGGCGGCAGCAACAGCGCCTGCGCCTCTGCTCTTTCCGTCCCAGGGCCAGAGTCAGGCCCTTGAGGCCAGGAAGGGGTGGAATCAACAATGATCCAGCAAATACAGTAACGGCAGCATGGCTTTTAGGAAGACGTTGGGTCCAGGTATTCTGTGGCTTCTCGGAAAGGCCACTGTCCCACAGGATGAGGGGTGTAGTCATTTCCTCACAAACCCACCTGGGCCCAGCCAGAGGTGGAGGAAGTGAAGAGCAGGGACAGATATTACGGAATGGAAGCAACAGTCATTGTCCAGATCTGGAACCACGTGAATTAGGACCAAGAGAAGTCAGATCCCTGCTACCTTGGGCTCTTTGGAACCTGACCCACCCACCGAGGCCTCCCCGAAACCTGCCCCCAGGCCAACCTTGTCTGCTGTCCACCGCCGTCCCTTCATGGGGGTTCTCCTGGCACTGGGCCTGGGGGCAGACATCCGCTTGGCCTTCCTGGCAGCCCAGCCCGGGCAGGTTTCAAAGACAGCAGTTGCAGCCTTCACCCTCTGACCATGGGCACTGGGAGGGGTGGCACAGGTGGCCCCCACACGCAGGTTCAGCCCCATGAGCCATCTGAGGAGAGGAGAGTTCAGGGAACCCACTGTGCTGAGCCTTCCTGAGGGGAGCAAGGAGGTCCTTGGGAACTGGGGGACAGTGGAGCCTGTGGGTGAGGGCGGATCTGGAGGGAATCCTGGCGCAGCCCCTCACCAGTTAGGGGACTCAGAGTGAGTCACTTCAAATCCTCAGATCTTTTTTCTGTATAAAGGGGGTAGTAATAGTAATAAATAGTTGCAGGGAGCTTATGGTGTTCCAGACACTGTTCAAATCAACCTATATATGTGAGCTGACCGTGTCATCCTCACAAAGAACCCCCATGAAGTGGATACAGTTCCTTCCATCCCCTTTACAGATGAGGGAATGGCACAGAGAAGTCATGGGGCCCAAAGTTAGTCAGTCACAGAGCAGGATTGGAGCCCAGCTCTGCCAGACTCTAGGGTTGCTGTTACTTTCTTATGAAATTAATGAAGAGCCCACAAATATTTATTAGGTCCCACCCACCAGGCTGGGAGAATCGCATTCCCATGTTACAGGTGAGGGAATCCAGGCCCAGAGAAGTCCACCCCAAGCCCCATGTACTTTGGCTCCCTCAGGCACAGTAGCCGGTTCTGGCAGGACCCTCCCCTCCAAAGATGCTCAGCTGGCACAGCGTGGTGCCCTGGGGAGAGTGTGGGGCTTGACTGACAGCTGGTGGGTCCCCAGCTGAGAGTCCTGGTGAAGTCACCCACCTGTGCAGCGGGAGCAGCTGGCAGTCACAGTGGAGGGGATTGCCGCTGAGGTCGATGAGCTCCAGCTGGCTGAGATGGGGCAAGGCAGGCATGGCCCGCAGCTGGTTCTTCTGCAGGTGCAGGCTCTGGAGCCAGGGCCCCAGGCCGGAAAAGGCCCTGGGAGAAATCTGCAAGGAGATGCCAAGCCTTGGTGTGAGCTCCTGCCAGGCCCGTCTCACCCCTAGGCCTGGGTGGTAGCCCCATGCAGAAGGGAAGTAGAGAGCCCAAGGTGGCCCAGGCAGAAAGGGCAGTGCGGGGATGGAAACCCTGGTTGGTCTGATCCCAAAGCACCTTCACCTGGACTCCCAGTTCATGGTTCTTTCTGCTATGCCTGAACATGCCCGCATAATGGCAAATCCCCTTGGTGGCTCCGGCCCCACCCTCAACGTGCACAAGAACCCCATGGATCCACTTCCTCCTTCTTCCGTGCTCTGGCAGTACTCTCCCTGGCCAGCCGCTCCGTGTGGCACTGGAATCCACCTGGTCTGTCACCACACCTGAGCTCCCTGGGGGCAGGCATATTCTCTGGCTTATCCCAGGGGCACCAAGCCCAGCCTCAGGCCTGACTGTGGGGGCAGCAGTGTTTGTTGAGTGAGTGCCTGCTGCAAGGGGCCTCCTGCTGCCTCCCCCACCCCTAAGCTGCGGTGCCCACCTGCTCCAGGCCACTGCTGTTAAGGAAGAGGTGCTGCAGGGAGCGGCCCACGGGCCGGAAGGCCCCATCTGGCAGGGTTTTGAGCGGGTTCCCCGAGAGCTGCAGCTCCAAGAGGGCAGGCAGCCCCTCTAAGGCCCCAGTGGGCACCCCTTGCAGCTGGTTCCTGTCCAGGTGCAGCTTCTCCAGCTCCGGAGCTGGGCCTATTGCCCCAGGGGACACCTGGGTGATGCGGTTGCCGCTCAGGTAGAGCCAGCGCAAGGCTCGCAGGCCTGTCAGGTCCCCAGGTTCCAGGCGGTCCACCGCGTTGTTCTGCAGGTGCAGGGAAAAGAGGCTGGGCAGGGCGCGCAGGGCGGCCCCGGGCACTTGCAGGAAGCGGTTGCGCTCCAGGTACAGGTAGCCCAGGCGGGGGGCCCCCTCCAAGGCAGCGGCGCTGAGGCCGGAGAGCTGGTTGTCGGAGAGGTAGAGGTAGATCAGGCTATCCAGCCCCGCCAGGGCGCCAGCCTCCAGCTCCGTGATGCCGCAGTGCTGCAGGTGCAGCGACAGCAGCCGGCCCAGGCCCGGGAAGGCCGCACCGGGTACCGAGGGGAAGTGGTTCCGCCTCAGGTCCAGGAGCTGGGTGTCGTTGGGGAAGCCGCGGGGCACGGCCCGCAGGCCCCGGCTCTCGCAGCCGCTGTGCCGGGACTCGGGGGCGCACACGCAGGCACGCGGGCAGGGCTGGGCTGCCCCGTCAGCCTCCTGGGGGGCGCCGGTTGGGGGC
>NC_048232.1:83832253-83909018 GCF_002007445.2 Ailuropoda melanoleuca
CGGCCCGCCGCTCTTCCTCCTCTTCCGCCCTGTCCCCAGGGCAGCGCAGGTCTGCGGGCCTCAGGGCGTCCAGGGCCTCCCCTCCGAGGCGCCGCGGCCCCCGGCACGTGCCGTCTGCGCGCACGCGCGCACGCGCCAGCCACTCGAGCAATGGCCGGGCCTGACAGCCACACCACAGAGGGTTTCCCTGCAGCCGCAGGCGGCGCAGCTGCCCGGGGCCCTGCAGCGGCGGCAGGGCGGCAAGCTGGTTCCCACGGAGGTCCAGGGTGTGCAGGCGTGGGCAGTGGGCGAAGGCCCTGGGGTCCAGGGCCTGCAGGGCGCCGTGGTCCAGCATCAGCTCCCGAAGGCCAGGCAGCACCAGCCCATCCTCCTCACCCACGTAGGTGAAGGGGTTGTGGCCCAGCTCGAGGCGAGCCAGGCCGCCGGCCTGGGACAGGGCCGGCCCCGGCAGGGCCTGCAGCTCGTTGTGGTGCAGGCTGAGCCGGCGCAGGGCGGGCAGGCCGGCCAGGGCCTCGGGGGCCAGCACGCTGAGCGCATTGTGGGACAGCTGCAGCCGGCGCGTGCGCGTCAGCCCCTGGAAGGCCATGGCTGGCAGGTAGACGAGGGCGTTGTGGGCCAGGTTCAGGGTGGTCAGCGCGCCCAGCGCCCCGAATGTCCCCGGCCGCAGCTCCTCCAGCATGTTGCCCTCCAGCTCCAGCCGCCGCAGCGAGCCCAGCCCGTCCAGGGCCTCCTGCGGCAGCGAGCTCAGGCGGTTGGAGGCCAGGTTGAGGAGGAGCAGGCGGCCCAGGCCACGGAAGGCGCCCTCGGCCACCAGCTCCACCTGGCAGTGTCGCAGGTCCAGATGTGTCAGATAAGGCAGATCCTGGAAGGCAGCTGGGGGGATCACCTTCAGCATGTTGCCTTGGAGGTCCAGCCGCTGAGTCAGCTGAGCAGGGAGAGGTAGGGGGAGGCTGAGTAGCGGAGGACTACAGCCTTTGCACGTGCTGTTTCCTCACCTGGACACTCTTCTTCCCCTCACCTTTCCCTCATTCTCTTCATCCTGCTCCCCGACACCTCCTCCAGGAAGCCTTCCTCCCCAGCGACCTGGACACTTTTCACATTGAACTGTCGCTGCACATTTACCTTTTCTCTTCCCTCCTAGCTCTTGATGCCACAGAGCAGAGACCTTATCTTATTTTACTATATCCCCTGTTGTAGTTCTCTCCCACAGGGTTTGTAATTAATTCAATATTAATCTTTTTTTAAAAGATTTTTTATTTATCATAGAGAGAGAGTGCACACAAGCATGTGCACAAGCAGGGGGAGGGGCAGAGGAAGAAGCAGGCTCTGGGCTGAGCAGGGAGCCCAATGCGGGAATCAATTCCAGGACCCTGGGATCATGACCTGAACTGAAGGCAGACCCTTAACCAACTGAGCCACCCAGGTGTCCCAATTCTATATTTATCTTATAGGTCATCTACTTGTTCCAATCACATAGAATTTTAAGTAGATGTCTCCCTAGTGGGGGTTGTTATTTCCATTTTACAGATGTGAAGACTGAGGCTCGGAGAGGAAAAGTGACGTGCCAAGGTCTCCCAACCAGGCAGTGGGAGATCCACCTGTGCCAACCCAGGCTCTTCCTGCTGTCCTCCCTGCCCCCCTCACCCTGCTGACCTCAGGGATGGCGTTTGGCACCTCAGTGAGGTTCTGGTGCCGACAGGCAACATGACGCCTGGGATTGTCGCAAACACATGTCTGTGGGCAGCGCTGGGCAGCTGTATGCCAAGCTGGTCCCAGTGGCAGCAGCAGAGGAAGCAGCAGCACCAAGGAGACGCTCTGGGGCCTGGGAGAGGGAGGAAGGGTCAGTTGTTCACAGGGGCAAGTGTCCCACACCGTGCAATCACTGAGCCCAGCTCCTGTTTACAGAGCCCCTCAGGTGTCTTCCTCCTTTGGCCCCAGGGAAGGCGTCATTGCCCTGAGCCCCATGCAGCAAAAGTTCTATTGTGAGCTTTAACACTGGGGGAAACTGAGGCTCAGAAAGGCAACCTGGCAAGTCTCTTTGACTGCCTGCCCAGCGGCTCAGTGAGGCCTTGCTGAATGCAAGGGTGACATGAAGGCTCCAAGGGTGTGCCCGGGCTGTGGTGAGACTCCTGGGTCCAGGGGGAGGCCTGGACCTCCCAGTGTGAGGGTGGCAGAAAGAGAAGTAACCAGTCCCCAGACAGACACGGTGGCAGGGAGCATAATGGCACCCACTGCAAGAAGATGGCCTGCAGCCAGAGGGGTGCCCAGGCCGGGCCCAAGTGTGTAAGGCAAGGTTTGGGGGACCAGGTATTATGGGGTCCGAGAGGCTCAAGGAGCCTTACTGGCTGGTCAGAGTCACATTGGCAGGTAAGCAGGAGGCTTAGGCCTCTGTTTATTCCCCTTTTGTCCTTCTGATGCCACCCCACCAGCCCGGACTGGGATGGGAGAGCTGGGGAATGGCCTTGGGCTGCGCTTTGGGCAGCTCCATCCCCTTCCCTGTCCATCTTCCCCCAACTTATCCATCCATCAGCCAGTGGGACCCCTTCACCTCACAACTACAACCACTGCCTGTTGCCTCTTAGGGGTGACTGCTGCCACCAGGGTTTTCCTGACTCCTCCACACTGCTCACCACCACCAACCTTAGGGAACTTTCCAAAATACAGACGGGCTTCCGACACCACCAACTTAAAACCCTCCAGCATCTCCCCACTGCCTTTGGTGGAAAGTCCTGACTCCTGATCCCACCTGGAACGTGCTCAAATTCTCCAGGGTCGCCCTTGGCTCTCCAATCGTAAGCACACACGACAGAGCTTCCTCCTTGCCGCCTGTGACACCTAAGTCCCCCGGCTCTTCCTGCTGTTCTCAGCCTCATCGCCGCCTCTGGGCACCCCTTGCCAGTCCCTGGTCTGTGCCCCCACCCTCAGCCTCCTCACTGCTCGTCGCCGTCAACTGTTCAGTCTCCTTTAGGTCCCAGTCCTCTTGAAGGCCGGGGCTGCTGGCATCCTCCTGAGGCTCAGGGTGGACCGGGGAAGGGGGACCCGTGGGGACAGATCCCTTAGGGACAACTGTCCAGGTTCAGAGGCCTGCTGAGCTCTCAGACAAGCCCCAACGGACGCGCTCACGGCGGCTTGCTGAAGCAGCCACCCTCCCCTTTACCACCTTCCTCAGAAACCACTTCGGAGACACCCTTGGATATCTCTCCCCCAACAGATCCCAGAGCCCCTGTCCCCCAACCTGTCAGAGGCCCCGAGAGGGCCAGGGGCTTGCCTGCAGCCCCTCAGCTTCTCTAGACCCCCCGGTACTCCCCAAGGCCCAAAGACTCACCCCTCCATGCCGCCTCGCCTCGCGCTGCCAGTCCAGCCTGGATGCCGCGGGAGCCCCCCTGTCGGGCCCGCAGGCCTGGCAGCAGGAACAGGGCTGAATGGGAGGCATTGTGGGCAGCCCAGCCGGAGGCTGAGGTGAAGGAGGGGCAGGCAGGAGCGGGAGAGGCGGCTGGAGTTACAGGGCCTCCTGCCTGGCGCCAGCTCAGGGCTCAGGATCGTGGGCCAGGCCTGAGAGCCCAGCCTGGAGAGCTGGGTCCCGGGCCTGCTGGCAGGCAGGGGGGTCTCGGAGCCAACCTGTGGGTCCCAGACCTGGGCTCCCTCCCAGCTGTGGGATGTCGGGTGGGGCTGCCTGTCCCTGACCCTCCATTTCCTACTCTGAAAAAGCAGTATTAGGAACTAGCTCACAGTGTTGCTGTGGGGGTCCATGTCGGCACCTGGAACATGGCAGGTGCCCAAGAATGGTTCACTCTGTCCTGATTATTACACATTAACATACATTGTTTAATACCGTACACACAATATTCTACAATTTTTTTTTCACTCAACATGAAATTATCGAGTGATCCTGGTTGATTCTTCTTAGTCATGTTCATTTTAACTGCTGTGTAATATTCCATTGTGTACAGGTGGCAACTCTACTTATCCGTTAATCTTGGAGATTCTGGTTGCCTCCAACTTTTTTTTTTTTTTGGCCTCCATCTTATTACAAATAATATTGCAAAACAACATCCAAATACTTATCTTCCTGGGCACATGTACATTTAGAAAAAATGCAACAGGGGCGCCTGGGTGGCTCGGTTGAACCTCTGATGCAGCTCAGGTCTTGATTTCAGGGTCGTGAATTCAAGCCCTGCACTGGGCTGGGCGTGGAGCCCACTTAAACAAAACAAAATTCTTTAATGCTGCAGTTCATGTAAACCATAGCAAACTTTTATACATTCTGTGATTGTTCAGATCCACGTTTCTGGTGGATTTACATCTGTCATTATTCAGTTTGCTTGGATTTTTTTTTTTTAAACCAGAAATAGTGCCATACCACAGGCTTGTGCTCGGGCTTGATTTCACTCCGCCAATTTCATGTCAGTGACATGGCAGTGTGTGTACTCCTGTTTTTTTCCACTCAACATTGTGTTTGTGAAGTTCATCTGTGATGCATATTTTTAAAATTTAATTTTTATACAGCGTTTCAGCACTCCATCCCATAAATATTCCACAATGGTGGCATGGGGGGAGCGGGAGAGCCATCTGCCTGCCTGACGCAGGCAGCAAGGGGGTGTGCAGTCGGGAGGGAATTAAGTGCAGCGGGACCCAGTTGGTTCGCTCTTTATTGTCATCACACGCTGGTGATTCTGAACAACACTGATGCTAAAATATTCCTCCCTGCTTGGGTGGACCGTTCTCACCTCCACCTTCTCGGTACCGCATGGTGCAATGAATCCATTCCACTCTTGGCCGACATTTCGGTTGTTGCCAGGGTGGGGCTATTACGAAAAGGGTTGCTGGCAACGTTCCACGCTTGTTTGTTTTTTTAAAGATTTGATGTATTTTAGAGAGAGCAAGAGAGAGTGACGGTGCACAAGCAAGGGGGGGGGCAGAGGGAGAAGCAGGGAGACTGATGTGGGGCTCGATCCCAGGATCCTGAGATCATGACCTGAGCCGAAGGCAGACGCTTCACTGACTGAGCCACCCAGGTGCCCCACTTGCACGTCTTTTGGAGAACATAGCCCAACCCTTCTCTGTTGGGATAGACCTATGGCCATAGAATATGCTTATTTTCAGCTTCCGTGGATATTGCCAAACAGCTTTTTGGAGTGTTTGTAGGAATTTACACTTTCCCCAGCAGTGTCGGAGCTCCTTTGCTCCAGCCTCACCAATGCTTGGTTTCGTCGGTCTTGCGCTTTTGCCGTCCTACTGAGGTATGGGAGCACCACACAATTCTAATGTGCGGTTCTCTGAAGACTAACAGAGTAAGCAGCTTTTTATATGCTTTTTGTGAAGTCCCCATTCAAAACTTTTTGTTCGTTCTTCTAATGAGTTGTCTTATTAACTTGAAGAGATTCTATATATTCCAAATTATTTTAAAATATATATTTCAGGGGGCACCTGGGTGGCACAGCGGTTGGGCGTCCGCCTTCCGCTCAGGGCGTGATCCCGGCGCTGTGGGATCGAGCCCCACATCGGGCTCTTCTGCTATGAGCCTGCTTCTTCCTCTCCCACTCCCCCTGCTTGTGCTCCCATTCTCGCTGGCTGTCTCTATCTCTGTCGAATAAATAAAAAAAAATAAAATCTAAAAAAAATATATATATATTTCAGGGGCACCTGGCTGGCTCAGTCAGTGAAGCATGTGACTCTTGATCTCAGGGTCATGAGTTCAGGTCCCACACTGGGTGTAGCAATTACTTAAAAACAAAAACTAAGAAAAAAAAACATCAATAAGGAAGTAAAAAGGCAAGTCACAGAGAGAAAATAATTGCAATATATATTATTTTTTTAGAAGATTTTGAGAGAGAGATAGATTACAAGTGGGGGAAGGGCAGAGGGAGAAGACACAGTATCCCCACTGAGCTGGAAGCCCAACTCGGGGTTTGATACCAGGACCCCGAGACCATGACCTGAGACGTAAGCAGACGCTTAACCAACTGAGCCACCCAGGTGCCCCCAATATTTTATTTTTTAAATATTTAAAGTTATCTCTACACCCAATGTGGGGCTTGAACTCATGACCCCAAGATAAAGAGTGGCAAGCTCTACCGACTGAGCCAGCCAGGTGCCCCTATGAAGCCTTTTTTTTTTTTTTAAGAGTTATTTATTTTAGAGAGAGAGTGAGCACATATGAGAGCATGAGCAGGAAGGGCAGAGGCAGAGGGAGAATCTCAAGCAGACTCCACACTGAGCATGAAGCCCGATGCAGGGCTCTATCTCAGGACCCTGAGATGACCTGAGCAGACACCAAGAGTCGGACGCTTAACTGATTGTGCCACCCAGACCCCCTATGATGCCTTTTGATAAACAAAATCCTGTTCTCATTGCTACACAGTATCCATTGTGTGAATACCCTACAATGGCAAACCAAGGAGGTTAAATGCAGATTTATATATTAATCTTTTTATACTCCCAAGGTCTTTAAGGTATTCACCTACACGAACTCCTAAAAGATCAGTAGTTTGGTCTTTTACATTTTACATAAAATGTACATTACATGAAATTTATAATTTTAACCCTGTAGCTGTACAATTTAGTGGCATTAAGTGCATTCACAATGCTGTGCAAACCATTACAACCCATTTCCAGAACCTTCTCGTCATCCCAAACAGAAAAATTCTACACCCAAGAGACAGTAACTGCGTCTTCACCCAGCCCCTAGCAACCTCTCTTTGAGCTGCCTCTTACCAGTGCAGTCACATTACTTGTCGTGTCTGGCTTCTTGCACCAGTCACACTGCTTCAAGGGTCATCCATGTCGTGGCATGTGTCCGAAGTTCAGCCCTTCTTATGAATGAACAGTACTCTACTGTGTGTGTGTGTATTTTTAAAGATATATTTATTTTGGTGAGAGAGAGCGAGCAGGGGGTGGGAGCAGAGGAAGAGGGAGAGAGAAACTCAAGCAGACTCGCTGCTGAGCGTGGAGCCCAATACGGGGCTCGATCTCATGACGCTGAGATCAGATCTGAGCTGAAACCAAGAGGTGGACGCTCAAACGACTGCGCACCCAGTACGTGTGTATATTGACCACATTTTAACCTGTTCGCCTGTTAATGGACTCTAGGCTGCTTCCACCTCTTGCTATTTGTAACGCTGCTGTGCACACAGGCATGCAGGCATCTGCTGGGGTCCCCACTTTCCTTTCTTTTGGGTGCACATACACTGGAAGTGGGAGTGCAGGCGGTCAGAAGACCCCTTTTCTCCACCTTGTCTCATTCTCTTCCCTCTCTCCCCCCAGAGGCAACCACTTTCCTGAGGTAGTATAACTTCACTACAATACATGGCATTAAAACCTTTAAGCTATCAACAATACATACTGTTCTGCAAACTTAGTTTTTTTTTTCGCTCAACATTTTCAAGGTTTATTCACATGAACGCAGACAGTTCCTGCATTTCCTGTATTCTCTTTAACTGCTGCATTAAACAATTTTTTTAGGGGCGCCTGGGTGGCTCAGTTGGTTAAGTGTCTGCCTTCGACTCAGGTCATGATCTCAGGGTCCTGGGATCGAGCCACATCAGGCTCCCTGCTCCGCAGGGAGTCTGCTTCTCCCTCTCCCTTGCTCGTGCTTAATAAATGAATAAAATCTTCAAAAAAAATTTTTTACAGGTTTTTATTTAAGTAACTCTACACCCACCGTAGGGGTCGAACTCACAACCCTGAGATCAAGAGTCACATGATGGGGGTCCTGGGTGGCACAGCGGTTAAACGNAAAAAAAAAAAAAAAAAAAAAGAGTCACATGCTCTTCCAACTGAGCCAGCCAGGCGCCCCGTAACTGCGGCATATTATCTCACTCATGCTGTACACACTGTAATTAACCATTTCCCCCCCGATGGACATTTAGGTTATTAGTTTTCCGGAATCTTTCATGAAACCGCCCTTGTAACTTGTCACCCTGTGCATGTGTACATCGGTTTCTCTAAAGCAGATCCTTAAGAAATGGAATTTGGGGTCACAGGCAACACGATCTTCACCTGAGTACCTGCCAGATCGCCCTCTAAAGTGGTTTTATTAGTCTGATATCCCTCCAGTAACATGCGGAATGTAAGAGATTCAGCTCTTTCCTGGGGTCGCCTCTCAATGACATCTGTCGGTCTGGTCCAAAATGGCATCTCTGTGGTTTTATTTTACATTTCCTTGATTTCCAGTAAAGGGGAACATATTTTTTGCTTCTCAGGTTGCATCCTCTGTGAACTGCCTGTTCATATCCTTTGCCCAACTTTCAACTGGGTGTACTATTTTCAACACTAATCCTCATGCAACCAACATATGTTGCAGTCTTCTTGTATTCTATCACCTTGCAAATTCTTAGGGTGTTTTTGGTCATTGTTTTTCACTTTTTACCTTGACAGGCAAATTTCCTTATGCCTTGTGCTTTTGGCGACATCGAAAAATGCTCTCATACTTTACCTCCTCTATTTAAAAAAATATGGCTCTTAGACGGATGGATCTGGATCACTTTGAATGTTTGGTGGATGACTGTGGTGTAATTGTCCTTCCACTCCATTCTGTCCCCGGCCTTCCCCAGACTAACTCCTATCTCGAATGCTGGGTTTCCCACATACATGCGTATGCCTAAACACAGTTGCTTTTTTTTTTTTTTTTAAGTTTTTATTTATTTATTCGACAGAGATAGAGACAGCCAGTGAGAGAGGGAACACAAGCAGGGGGAGTGGGAGAGGAGGAAGCAGGCTCACAGTTGCTTTTGAACCCAGGGTATGGTACTGAGATTTTCTTCACTCAACATCCTTCCTGATTCATCGACGGTATGCACGTAGCCGGAGTTGATGCGTTTTCATGGTTGTGTGATGTTACGCTGTATAGCTTTGCATTTGATCCCCTTTCCTCATACTGGCCTGAGTCGTTTCTAGGTTCTTGTGATCAGGAAGTGCTGCTTGGGAGCACCTTTGGCCATGCTTCCTGGGGTTTTCTCATCTGAGCTTCAGAATGAAATTATTGCTGGTTTAGCCCTAAGCCCATGGTTGGACTCCCTTTAGTGAGAACAGCCTGGTGCTGAGCAGGCCTTTTGGAGTTGGGGGCTATACGCCGTCTAGGCCAAGGCATCTCTGATCTTGCAGACCCCAAGTCATGGCACTCAGGGACCCAAAGCCTCTGTAATCGCAGGGTTGGCTGTCATTCTTGGGAGCGTTTGAGTCAGGGCAAGTTCCAAAGGCTACACAGCTCTCTCAGTAAGCAGCTGAGTTAGGGGCTGAGCCTCAGGCCCTTCCCTGTACCTGCAGCTGGTCAGGAGTCTTGAACTCTGAGCCGGTCTGAAGGACTGAGTAGGGGACAGGGCGTACACCTGAGACCAACAGGACCCTTCTCAGTGTGCGGGTCCAAGGAGCCAGGCAGTGCTGGCCTGTTGCAAGGTTAAATAAGATCCCATGGTGTACTTCTCAGTCTGAACTGAAGCTTCTGCCTTCATAACCTAGCAGGTGACAGGGGCCAGCACCAAGCAGCCTGGAAGAAAGAGCCAGGCCAGAGAACCTTGAGCAAGCCCCTAACTCAGCCCTGAACCTATTTCTCCATCTGTTAAATTATAACTTGTGAGAAGTTCTACTTGAATCTCCAGACTCAGCTCTTGCATCCCTTCTATTTTAAGATCTATTTGAGAAAGAGCACATGCACAGGAGCAGGGAGGGGGAGTGGCAGAGGAAGAGGGAGAGGGAATCTCAAGCAGACTCCCAGCTGAGCGCAGAGCCCAATGATGGGCTCGATCTCACGACCCTGATATCATGACCTGAGCCGAAATCAAGAGTTGGATGCTTAACTAAGCCACCCAGGCACCACCCCCCTCCTGCACCACTAACTTTTTACTTCCCTGACCTCACTGCCCACTGTCCCTTACACTGGGCCATGACTGTTAGTCTCCTGCACCAGACTGGGAGCCCCTCAAAAGCTGTGCCTGTGGCCCAGAGCTCAAAACAAGGCCTGGTGAAAGGGTAGGGGTTGGAGGGCAAGGCATGGGCATCTCTGCCACCACCTGGCCAAGACAGACGGTGCCTGTTGGCTGAGTGGTCCACAGCCAACAAGGAAACACTGCCCCCAAGAAAGCTTGGAGGGACCTCTTCAGTTCTATGGGAGACACGGACTCCCCAAGTGTGCCTGCTGTGTAAGGTAGACAGTAAGGAGGGTTTGCTTAGCTCTCTTCACACCACATGTGGCAAAGGGAAGGAAGGATTCTGACGAAGGTACCTCCACTCCGGGCCCTATGGCCAGATACCCTGTGGTGGCTTCCCAGCCAAGCTCAACCCTGTGAAGTGACCTTGCTAGCCAGACCCAGGGGGTTCCCGATTGTGCAGCCAGTGGGGCTCGTGGCAAAATCCAGACAGTGTCCATCTCAGCCAGGTCCANCGAAAAAAAAAAAAAAAAAAAAAAGAGTCACATGCTCTTCCAACTGAGCCAGCCAGGCGCCCCGTAACTGCGGCATATTATCTCACTCATGCTGTACACACTGTAATTAACCATTTCCCCCCCGATGGACATTTAGGTTATTAGTTTTCCGGAATCTTTCATGAAACCGCCCTTGTAACTTGTCACCCTGTGCATGTGTACATCGGTTTCTCTAAAGCAGATCCTTAAGAAATGGAATTTGGGGTCACAGGCAACACGATCTTCACCTGAGTACCTGCCAGATCGCCCTCTAAAGTGGTTTTATTAGTCTGATATCCCTCCAGTAACATGCGGAATGTAAGAGATTCAGCTCTTTCCTGGGGTCGCCTCTCAATGACATCTGTCGGTCTGGTCCAAAATGGCATCTCTGTGGTTTTATTTTACATTTCCTTGATTTCCAGTAAAGGGGAACATATTTTTTGCTTCTCAGGTTGCATCCTCTGTGAACTGCCTGTTCATATCCTTTGCCCAACTTTCAACTGGGTGTACTATTTTCAACACTAATCCTCATGCAACCAACATATGTTGCAGTCTTCTTGTATTCTATCACCTTGCAAATTCTTAGGGTGTTTTTGGTCATTGTTTTTCACTTTTTACCTTGACAGGCAAATTTCCTTATGCCTTGTGCTTTTGGCGACATCGAAAAATGCTCTCATACTTTACCTCCTCTATTTAAAAAAATATGGCTCTTAGACGGATGGATCTGGATCACTTTGAATGTTTGGTGGATGACTGTGGTGTAATTGTCCTTCCACTCCATTCTGTCCCCGGCCTTCCCCAGACTAACTCCTATCTCGAATGCTGGGTTTCCCACATACATGCGTATGCCTAAACACAGTTGCTTTTTTTTTTTTTTTTAAGTTTTTATTTATTTATTCGACAGAGATAGAGACAGCCAGTGAGAGAGGGAACACAAGCAGGGGGAGTGGGAGAGGAGGAAGCAGGCTCACAGTTGCTTTTGAACCCAGGGTATGGTACTGAGATTTTCTTCACTCAACATCCTTCCTGATTCATCGACGGTATGCACGTAGCCGGAGTTGATGCGTTTTCATGGTTGTGTGATGTTACGCTGTATAGCTTTGCATTTGATCCCCTTTCCTCATACTGGCCTGAGTCGTTTCTAGGTTCTTGTGATCAGGAAGTGCTGCTTGGGAGCACCTTTGGCCATGCTTCCTGGGGTTTTCTCATCTGAGCTTCAGAATGAAATTATTGCTGGTTTAGCCCTAAGCCCATGGTTGGACTCCCTTTAGTGAGAACAGCCTGGTGCTGAGCAGGCCTTTTGGAGTTGGGGGCTATACGCCGTCTAGGCCAAGGCATCTCTGATCTTGCAGACCCCAAGTCATGGCACTCAGGGACCCAAAGCCTCTGTAATCGCAGGGTTGGCTGTCATTCTTGGGAGCGTTTGAGTCAGGGCAAGTTCCAAAGGCTACACAGCTCTCTCAGTAAGCAGCTGAGTTAGGGGCTGAGCCTCAGGCCCTTCCCTGTACCTGCAGCTGGTCAGGAGTCTTGAACTCTGAGCCGGTCTGAAGGACTGAGTAGGGGACAGGGCGTACACCTGAGACCAACAGGACCCTTCTCAGTGTGCGGGTCCAAGGAGCCAGGCAGTGCTGGCCTGTTGCAAGGTTAAATAAGATCCCATGGTGTACTTCTCAGTCTGAACTGAAGCTTCTGCCTTCATAACCTAGCAGGTGACAGGGGCCAGCACCAAGCAGCCTGGAAGAAAGAGCCAGGCCAGAGAACCTTGAGCAAGCCCCTAACTCAGCCCTGAACCTATTTCTACATCTGTTAAATTATAACTTGTGAGAAGTTCTACTTGAATCTCCAGACTCAGCTCTTGCATCCCTTCTATTTTAAGATCTATTTGAGAAAGAGCACATGCACAGGAGCAGGGAGGGGGAGTGGCAGAGGAAGAGGGAGAGGGAATCTCAAGCAGACTCCCAGCTGAGCGCAGAGCCCAATGATGGGCTCGATCTCACGACCCTGATATCATGACCTGAGCCGAAATCAAGAGTTGGATGCTTAACTAAGCCACCCAGGCACCACCCCCCTCCTGCACCACTAACTTTTTACTTCCCTGACCTCACTGCCCACTGTCCCTTACACTGGGCCATGACTGTTAGTCTCCTGCACCAGACTGGGAGCCCCTCAAAAGCTGTGCCTGTGGCCCAGAGCTCAAAACAAGGCCTGGTGAAAGGGTAGGGGTTGGAGGGCAAGGCATGGGCATCTCTGCCACCACCTGGCCAAGACAGACGGTGCCTGTTGGCTGAGTGGTCCACAGCCAACAAGGAAACACTGCCCCCAAGAAAGCTTGGAGGGACCTCTTCAGTTCTATGGGAGACACGGACTCCCCAAGTGTGCCTGCTGTGTAAGGTAGACAGTAAGGAGGGTTTGCTTAGCTCTCTTCACACCACATGTGGCAAAGGGAAGGAAGGATTCTGACGAAGGTACCTCCACTCCGGGCCCTATGGCCAGATACCCTGTGGTGGCTTCCCAGCCAAGCTCAACCCTGTGAAGTGACCTTGCTAGCCAGACCCAGGGGGTTCCCGATTGTGCAGCCAGTGGGGCTCGTGGCAAAATCCAGACAGTGTCCATCTCAGCCAGGTCCATAAATGGAGCAATGTAGGGGCTAGTGGAATTGCAGCCCAAAGGCTAGGGAAAGGGTAATAAAGCTGGAGACATGAAACAGGCCCAACTCAGGACCCTCAGTGCCCAGAGAAGGAGATCCTTCCACCCTCCCTGACCCCCAGGAGTCGCTGCCCGCTCCCGGGCACGAACTGCTACTGAAGGGGAGCTGGCACATCCAGACACATCTGGGCCTAGGCAGGAGAGGCTGCCCCATGGGACGATACAAGGTTGGCGCAGGGGCTCTTCTGCGGACGGACGAGCCCGTACGGACTGAGGTGGGACTCCAGGTTCTAAGCCCCAAGAACTGCCCACTTAAGGTGAAAGATTACTCAGTCCCCACTTGCCACACATGACTTTATTTGTGAAGCCCTGGGCACAGCCCAGACACACAAAGAGCACAAAGGGGAAAGCACAGCTCCAGCGCAGTCCCCACCCTGTCCAGGTCCTTTTAAGAGCGCCCCGAGCTGCAGCTCAGGCTCCGTCGGCCCTGCCCCTGCCCCCTGGGCCGGAGAACAGGTTTGGGCCTGCCAAAGAGCCCCCTCCAGCTTGGCCCCCAGGCCAGTCAGACATCTCAGCAGCAAGGGGCAGGCCCCACTGGATCTGAAGCCAGCACCATCTACCCAGCAATCCCTGCTCCTAGACCCCCAGTGTCTGCCACTGGCTTTTCCTGTCCACATGGCATGGGAACCAGGGTCTTGCCTTCTGCTGACTGTCCCATGGCCCCATGTCCGTGGCAGTCTCTGCCCTACAGGCCGTAGAGGTCAGCCCAGCAGGGATGGATGGTGGGGACGGCAGTGGCTACAGGACTAGGGCTTAGTGACAGGAAGCAAAGTCAGCCACTAAGTGAGCAGCCCTAGGCAGGGCGGGAAATGCAGCCCAGCCGCAACACAGAGGGAGGGGACGGCATACAGACAGCAACTCCCCAGGCTTTGGTGCAGCCCAGAAGGGTAGGGAAGGCAAGGTGGAAGGGGACAGCCACCAGGGCCTCAACTTGAGGCACGGATCAGCAGAGTCCCCTCAGATGGCAATGAGTTTAATGGCAGAGCAGCCTGCAGCCCTTTCAGGGGGGCCAGCTCCCCTCCAGTGGGACCAGAGCCAGTCCAGCAGGGAGACATTAAAAACCCCAACCCTGACAGGAAGCGCACACCTGCACACGCACCACACCGACACGCACACTCGGGGACTGACATGACACAAGTGACAAAGACCCTCCCTGCCTCTGGCCAGAGTCCTTCATCCGAGTCCCTTCCCAAGTCACTGGTCCAGGCCAAGCGGTGGGGAGAGGCCGGCTTCACATCTAGACCTTGTACAGCGTCTGCAGCAGATTGTGGCGGGCAAAGGAGCAGGACTCCAGAGCACCATTGGGCCTGTAAGGAAAGAACAGTCGGTGTAGGGGGTGGGAGGGAACACCACACAGCTCAGGCTGCAGCAAGGGCACTTTCCTCACTATGGAGAGGGGCTGGGGACCATTTCTGAGGCTAGAAATGTGCCAGACTCTGTTTCTCTGACGATTACAATGACTCTGCGAGGGAAATGTTAGGAGCCCCGCCTTCTGCACACTGTGGGGTGGGGCGTGTGTGAAGCTCAGAGGGGCAGCAATGCACCCCAGGCCACACAGCCCAGAGCTGGCCGGAAACGCAGGCCCGCGCAGCCAGGAACCCAGGCCCCTGCTCTCCACCCGGCAGCCTCTCTGAGGCCCCTTCCAGTGGGCACAGGGCCACAGCGTCCTCACAGCCACTGGAGTCCCACCTGGGTCCTCACATGTTAACGGGCTGGTCATTGTCACCATCAAGATCATGAATCTCACTACAGAGGAAGAAAGGAGGCTGGGCGGGTATAGGGTGCAGCCAGGATCTGCAGCCCACAGACATCTGACCTGGTCTAGCATCGCCCTGGGATCCTAGACCATTTGGCCAGGAGTTGAGGGAGGGGGAATGTACCTGTCACTCTGTGGTCCCTCAGTCACCTCAAAGCAGGCCGAAGGGACAGCTTTTTACCAATATCCCTCTTTTAAAGTGGTATAGACTGAGGCCTGTGCTGGGGGCAGACAAGAGGCCTGTCACTGACCAACAAGGGCAAGGGCGAGGGTTTCTTTTCAAGGGCAACACAGAGAAAGACAAAAAGGCAAAGGGAACAATTCTAACTAAAGGCTGAAGGAGACAAAAGGAGACGGGCTTTGTCAGGGGGTGGCAGGCAGGGGCTGGGGCCATTGTATGGAGATGCTCCGTTAAGCTAAGCCCTGGGGTCAAGGCAATGTCCCCTACTGTGGGAACAGGCATGGAGACAGTGTACCTTGTGCGGAGGCAGGGCCATGAGATCTGTGGCCAGGGTGAGGGCTTGCCCTGGACTCAGGCAGAGGGGCCAAGCACAGCTCTTCAGCCACCATGGGGCTCGAACTCATGACCCCAAGATCGAGAGTCGCAGGCTCCACCGACTGAGCCAGCCAGGCGCTCCAGAGCTCACCTTTCACAGGGGCCAGTCTAACTGCAGCGGAAGGGGTGGTGTGGTGGCAGGCAGGTGGGCAGACACGCAAGAGCACAAGCCCAATGAGCACAGGGGACTGCAAGATGTCGTGGTGCCAAAGAGGCCATGGCGCCAACAGTCCCCGAAGCTGGCCAGTGTTCCTCACCATGCCCTGAGCCAGACTACCCTACAACACTTGTTTGCATCCCCCAGGCAAGGACTAAGTTCTTTCTCCCCTGCCCCATTCCCACTTTCCCCGAAGGCACTGGATTCACAGGAAGTGTGGATGGTCAGAATCACCAGAGACAACCTCATTCAATAGCCTGGTGGGGCAAATAGGGAGCCTAAGGCCTGAGGAAGGCCAGGAGTTGGCTGGGGCCACAGAGAACCTCAGTGAGGACAGGGGAACAGGCCTTCCAACCCACCCCTCATAGGTGCTAGGTCTGAAGACTTCTTGCTACCCAACTGTGGCCACTGCACCACCATGGCCCAGGACCCTCCTCTAGGACAAGGCCAAGGTTTCCAAGTCTCTGAGCATCCAGCATCTGCAGGGGAGGGGCCTGTAGCTGCGGCAGGCGGTGTGACAGGCCCTTCTGGCCGCAGCCCTGTGGCTGAGGGAATGGACACAGAACTGTTCCCAGGGACATCCCTGAGGACGGGACCTTGATCAGCACAGCGAGTGCAGACAAACCCCTTAACTATCCAGTGCTGCTTCCTCGTTAGGAAACGGGAGGCCATTCCATGTCCTCTGTCTCTCAGGAAAAGACACCGTTCCTGAGCCCCCCGTCCTCAGCTTGGCACAGCGAGGGAGAGACTCAAGCGAGGATGCAGAGAGCCGCTCACAAGCCTGAACGAGCAGGCCAGGGAAGCCTCCAGGGACTAGGCGTCTGCATACGCGCGATGCAGCTGCCACGCGAGCCGACGAGAGCACACTCACTTGGTCATGAACGCCAGCAGCAGGGGTACAAGGGCCTTGGGGAAGTAGTCCTGCTGCACCATGTGGTTCAATGCCATCAGAGGGCCATACAAGTTGGCAATGGCCTTGATCTTGTCTTCACTCTGTGAAGGGAACACACAGCACGAGGCGGGGTGAGCCACAAGGCCCCCTGGGCTGGAAACCCCTAGGTCTCCACCACCCAGCCCCGGCTCCAAGAGGCCCCTGGCCAGGAAGAAGCTGAATCCCACCATGAAGGAAGGCTGCTTAAGCAGACCCAGGCCCCAGCAGGGCTCAGGGGTGGGATGGGGTAGGTGGGCAGGCGTGGCCTAAACCGTCCCTGGTGTCCCTCCCTCCCCGACAGCCGCACCTTGAGCAGACCCATGTGGACAAGGAGCCGGGTGAGGAAGGCGTTGGAGTTGAAGGACGGTGAGCTGAAGGCCTTCTTCATCAAGGCATCTGCAAGGCAGAAATGGCCAGGGGGCAGGGAGTTTATGGCAGCGAATGGCTGCTCAGGAGCCACAGGCATGCACCCCTGACACACACGGGCTGGGCCTGCCTTCTACATGAGTCCCAGGTCCCAGGCTGAGGGGATAGCCGGCACCAGGAGAAAGGCTCAACCTGCCAGCCGTGACCCCTTGCCCTTCTCATCCTGACCTCACACACTGAGAAGCGGCCTGGGGACCTCGAACAACCAGGGGGTGGGGGTGCGTATGGAGATGAAGTGAGGCAGATCGCCCTGGAGGAGGGTTCAGGTACTCTGTGGGGGCCAGGGATGAGCAGAGAAGGGAGGGAAAGGTGTGGCGGAGGGCCTACAGGCACTGTGGGGCTATGTGCTTCCATGCTAGGCTGTTCAGGGAAACAGAATTCAGGTAACTTATTCCCATCAGGGCCCACAGGGCTGGGACCTCAGGGAGCAGACTTAGAGGCTCCACCCCACCCTCGCCAGCCTACCCGGCCTCACGCCCCACGGGCCCTCCTGCCTCAATGCTGCCCACAGCGCGCCAATCCAGGACAGAGCACCACACGGATCTCTACTCCTCTCTGCCCTTTTCCACACGCCCAGCCCTTCCTCCCTCCCTGCCTGACCAAGCCTGGCTCACACAGCGGGGCTGAGACATGCACGCTCAAGCCGGAAGGTGACAGGTACTACAATGGAAGCAGTGGAGGGAATGGGGTAGCGAGGGAGGGTCACGACAGGACCAGGAAATCTCAGGAAGCCCTGGGAATGCTATGGGGAAAGCAGGCATCCTCCAGGGTTCCAGATGGAGGGGGACTGTGTGCAGAGGCTCAGATGAGGACAAAAGCTCAGCTCTCATGACCTCTCCTCTGAGAGGACCGCCCACATAAGGGCCGTGGGGCTGCGACTATCTGGTCTTCCTATGGCACATGCCAGCTGGATGAGTTCTAACTAGACGTAACTGTATGGCTTTGGAAAGGCCTGTTTCCCCATCTGCAAAAAATAAGAGAACAGCCAGCCTACTCCGTGGCAAGAACCTAACAGAAGAACAGGCAGGAGGGGGCGGAGAGCAGTACATACATTAGTGCGAAGACAAGGGGCTCCTGCAACTATAAACATCATCTGAGCCCTGAGGCAGCAAGGACGCAGAGCCAGCCACACCCCACCCACCCCGCGTTACCTACTGCATCCTGCACAGCGGTCCTCACTGTGGCTTCATCTTTAAACACAGAGGACACCTTCAAGAAGGCAGAGACCACCTTTTCCGGGTCGGATGTGTCAGTCTGAGGACACAAGAGACAATGGCTGGTCACCAGGGGCCAGAGCCGCAGTGAAGACGTCCCTGCACTCTGGTGCTGGCTGGAAGAGGCCTGTGTCTCGCCAAGGCCTCTAGTGGGCAAGGATGGGTCCTGCCTTACCCTACACGGTCCCCTTGGAGCTAGGCATGGGCCTGGCCCAGAGTCGTATGCAGCACATACAGAGTAAGTGAGTCAGCATTAAACACGGTTATTCCCATGACCCTATGACCCCCTTCTTGCAATCTAACCTGAATAACCCAGAGTACAGACAACATTCACGTGTGAGGAAGCTTAACTTCACCGAAGGTGGAGACAAGGGGAAACGGTGCGAGTGTCCAGACACAGTGCACTGCCTAAGTGCGACCTCCACTCATGGGGACGGAGAGCACGACAACAGTTTTACTGACACAGGAGATGACAAATGGTATTACAGGAAAAAGTGGGCCTTTCATCTCATGTATCGCAGGAAGAAAAAAAAAGAACACAGATGAAACATAAAAAGGACATCAGCCAAAATGCCAAGCCAGCTCTGAGAGCGGACCCATTTAATTTCTCTATATTTATCACTTTTGCTCATCAAAACTGTTTTCTCATCTGTAACACAGGGTGACGCAGTCTACACGGCGGGTTGCCAAAAGGCTTAAATACCAGAACTGTGTCCGAATACTCGGGACAGTGCCTTGCAGACAGCAGGCACCTGAAAGCCACCTCGGAGCGAACCGCTGGGTGACCAAACGACCAGCAAACAAGCGAGGCTGGAGCAAGGGCACGGTAGGCACGTGGCCTCCGTGGGAGCCCTGGGCAGGACAGGTGTTCTAGAACAGCCAGTCCTGCAGAACCTGGGAGGGAAGCCAAGGTGTGTGCACACAAGTGAGTCCTGGGAAAACTCCCTAACTCCCCAGTCGTCACTAGGTCCGGCAGCCCACGTGCGCTCCCAGTGGCACGTCATCTGCAGCCTCCAGAGGTCTGACAGATACCCGGGTCACACTCACTCATGTGTCCGTGGATTTAAAAAACAAACGTCTAGGTATTTATCCAAAAGATACAAACACAGTGATCCAAAGGGGCCCCTGCACCCCAACGTTTATAGCAGCAATGCTCACAAGAGCCAAACTATGGAAAGAGTACAGATGTCCATGGACAGATGAATGGATAAAGATGTGGGATATATATACAATGGAATACTACTCAGCCATCAAAAAAAAATGAAACCTTACCATTTGCAATGATGTGGATGGAACTAGAGGATACTATGCTAAGTGAAATAAGTCAGAGAGGACAAATATGATTTCACTCATATTTGGAATTTAAGAAACAAAACAGACGAACGTAAAGGAAGGGAAAGAAAAATAAGGTAACAACACAGAGAGAGGCAAACCATAATACTCTTAACTACAGGGAACAAACTGAGCGTTGCCGGAGTCAGGTGGGTAGGGGATGGGGTAACTGGGGGATGGGCATTAAGGACGGCACGTCATGTAACGAGCACTAGGTGTTAAATGCAACTGATGAATCACTAAATTTTACCCCTGCAACTAAAACACACACAGACACCGGGTCAGCCCCCCACTCCCATCGACAGCGTCCACTCCCAATCCCATGTTCTGCTTGTCCCCCTGCAGCTCCCAAAGCCGCGGCACCCGCCAGCTTGGAGTTGGCGGCGCTGTCACCCACCTGCTGGGCTATCAGCACAGAGCTCTTGGGCCCGAGGCGCAGAAGCTTCTCTGGAGAGGGGAAAGCCAGGAAAGTGGAGACGTCTGCAGGAGGCGGGGTGGACAGCACGGGAGCTGGCTCCTGAAGGACACGTGGCACAGGTGGCTCTGGAGAGGTCCGAACCCAGACGCCTCACCCAGAACACGCACCCCTCACTCCAGGAGGCCAAGGCTCGGAGTCCAGTATTGTCCCTCCCCAAAGGGTGAGGGGCCCGCAGATGGTGCCCTGGCTGGCTCCTACTGCAGGAGCTTCTGGGGTGGGGGCAAGCCACCTCCTCAGGCCAAGGGGCTCCTCCCCGTGACACGAAGACCCAGAAATGATGCAGTAAGGCATGTGGGGGCCAAAGGGGACCCCAGTAGGAGCTCGCGTCTAGCCAGGAGAAGCACTGCTAGCGAGCACCAGAGGTGCCCAGAGAACAACTGAAACCTAGGGGTGCCCAGCCATTTGGAAATGCTTTCCTAAACTGGAAAAAAAACTGAAATTCAACATGAGTGTGGGGGTCCTTGTCCAACCCGTAGCTCTCCAGAAGCTTGGGAGTCTATGAGGGAACAGACATGTCCGTCCTGACGACACCAGCCTCTCAGGGAAGCCAGGCGACACCGAGTGTCCCGGTTGGGCCACAGTCTCCAGAACAGGGGGGCTGTCCCTACAGATCACCAAGATGGGTAGAAAAAGAATTTCTATTTATGCTGATTTTTTACCCTATTCTTTCAGAGACATTTATACGTGTTTCATAATAAACAGTGCGGCCGCGTAATACGTGCTATAATCCCGTCACAGCGCACAAATGAATAAACACGTCTGTGCTGAGGTAAGTATGAATAAAGATAAGTACAGCCACGCGGGGAAAATTTTCTTTTTTTACTTACAGGAGTGTGCATTCAAAAACAGTCTGCACCCAAGGTACTTAAGTACCCCTACCACCCCCAGGAAGATGTCTCAGGATTTCACATTCAAGGGCCAGGGCTCTGATCCTGGCAAACGACAAGGAACTCACTCCGTTTGGGTCCAGAATCTTCCTTGATGGTGTGGATGACGCCTCTCCTTGCCCTGGCCGTTGCTCTTCCTCCTCCTCCTCCTCCTCCTCCTCTTCCTCCTCCTCCTCCTCCTCCTCTCCTTCCTCTTCCTCCTCCTCTTCCTCCTCCTCCTCCTCGTCATCCTCGCCCTCATCATCACTGCAGAGGGGAGTTGGCTAAAGCAGACCCTCCCTACCCAGTGGCCTATGTTGGCTCCGAAGCCTGGCTCCACAAACCCACAGACCCCAGGCAGGTGGGAGGGAGCCTGCAGAGGGCGGGGGAGCAGCTGCTCCCAGGGTGGGGGCATGTGGGTCACCAGGGAGCCCATCATTCATCTCTCATCACCCAGAGAAGCCCATGTTGTGGACACGGAAGAACCAGATATCATCCCTGTCCCAAATGGGCCCCCAGTCCCCTTGGGGAAACAGAGAAAAGGAAGACAACGGTCTGTCACAGCTGAGGCCCAGGGCTTGGCAGGAACACTGCCCAGGCTGAGATGCCAAGACTGGGCCGCCCGTATCTCACTGCCCACAGGAAGCTACGGTTGTGGGGGGCAGGGGTATGTGAGTTTCTGGGACCGTGAGCCCCTTGCGGCCATCTCTGAGCCCCCAGTTCCTAGCAGGAGCACAGGCCTATCCCTGAGGGGACACAACTGAGAGGCTGACAGGTGAATGAAGCTGACCTGAGGGCTAGAAGGGCAGAGGGAGCTGGATGGATGCTGATGGCCCAAACCGACTCCCATCCAGACAGAGGCGGCAGCCCCACCGCCACCCCGGCCCCTGCTCCCACTCCATGTGGGCTCCGCAAACCCAGAACTCCCCACTCTCTTGCATCAACCTCTTCCTTTCCAGACTCCTTTCCAATCCTGACTGAGCCCACCCCCACTGCCACCCTGACCTCACTGCCCCCTACCTGTCAGCTCAGATCAAAGGTCATCCCTTCAGAAGCCTCCCCCACTCCAAAGGGTGACTGTTCTCAGACCCTTATTGTCCCTTTGCTGAACATACAGTAACCTAATTATCCTTGCCCACCCGTCCTGCTGGAATGAAGTCCCACGAGTCAGAAACCTTCACTGTCTTCTCCTTGCATCCCTAATGCCTCACACAGTAGAACCGTAGGCGCCACTGGCTCACAGCTCCCTACCTGAGGGAGGCCAGCACCTTGGCCATGTTGAAGCCGTCCAGCACCTCCTGGAGCTGCTCGCAGCCTTCTTCTCCCAGCGTGTTGCCTGTTCATAAGCAGGAGGGGGTGGGGGGAGGAAGGAAGATCAAGAGGGATAGCAGGGCCCACCTGGCAGGTCTGGGAAAAGGCCACTACCCCTATTACCATTGAGGTCCAGCTTCTCCAGCTCAGTCTTGTCCGCCACAGCCTCGGCAACAGCCAAAGCAGCATCTCTCTTGATTTCACAGAACGACAAGTTCAGCTCCTAAAAATAAGAGGAAGGAGTAGAGGCAAGCAGAACCACAGGCCAGGAGATTGGGGCCTACTCTGAAGCCTCAGTTTTCCCCAAGGGAGGGTAAGGCAGGCTGTCCTCCAGCCGGGCATAGTGACACCCATAATAAAAATAACTGCCATTTACCTCGCGACGTGCCAGATGCTCGGAATGTTCTCTCACACTATACCCTAATGACCTCATTGCTCCCTCTTCCCATTTCAAAAATGAAGAAACCGGCTCACGTCACACAGGTGAAAGGAATTGCACAACATCAGAAGGAAGGTGTGGAAGGACTAAGCCATGCACCAAGGCCCACCTGGCCTTCGAGACCACCCCACCCCTGTCCCCACAGCAGCAACCCCGAGTGTGGGGGAAGCCCAGACCCACGAGGAAGACACGGGCGGGCGCAGGCACCTTCAGCTTGGGCAGGCCCCCACGCACGGCCTCCGCGATGGCGACGGCACCCTTGGAGCGCACCAGGCAGTCCCCGAAGTTGATCGCCTCCACCTGTCGCAAGGTCTTCAGTGTCTGCGGGGAGGAGGCGAAGGCCAGGGTGAGGGTGCAGGCCTCCAAGAGCCCACGGCACACCCCCGTCAGTCGCCACACCATCATCCTCCCTCTAGCCTGGCCTTCTTAGTACTTCACCAGCTCTTGTCCCCTCCTCGCCTCTGGCAAACCTCCCTCTACCCTACTTCTATGCTACAGCCAGAACCTTCTTCTTGAAGCATAGATCTGACCAAGTCAAACCCCCAACTTAAAAGCCTACATGGCTGCCTATTACTCATGGGAGAGCCTCAGAGTTAGCAAGCTCATAAGGTCTTGTCCCCTTCTCCTCTCCTCCAGTCCTCAGACACATGCTGAACCCTGGTCGTTTCAAACCAGGACCAATGGAACAAGGCTCCCTCCCACCTCTGGGCCTCTCCCATGCTGCTGATTCCTCTGCCCAAACACCCCTCTCTGTTCCAAGTCCATTTGTCCTATACAACTTGGCCAAAATGTGACCTCTTCCACAAAGCCTGCCCTAAGTTTGATTTGAACTTCCTGTGTGTTCCCCCACACTTGCACACACTTCTGCAAACACCCCACAGCAGCAGAACTAGCCTTTCGTGGGGCTTGGGGCCCTGTGAGGTCTCGCCAGCCAGCCAGCCAGACTCAGTACCTGCACTGTCGCTGGCCCCTTCCCTCCCTCCTTGAACTAGGGGCTCCCTGGAGGCAGAGTCTGACTCAACTCCGCGTGGCCCGCACTAGGTACAGGGCTCAATAAACAGCTGACGAAAGAATCAGTGAGAAAACCAGGCTGGAGCAGCCTTCCATGCAGCCTCTGAGAATAAATCCAGCACCAACAGCTGGGCATACAGAGGCAGCTCAGAGGAAGACGGTACGCACACGCCCAAAAAGGGCACAGGCAAGCCTGTGACATGTGCCCTGTTCTGGAATGTTCAAAAGAGCCGGGGCACACACCTGGTGGATGGGCAGAGGAGTTCACCTGTCGATGGGTGTGTCAAAAAGGCAGCAGCCAGACCCTGCCTGTTTCCACCCTGACCCCACCACTCCCGCCTTACCTTGGCCATAGCCACGGCACCCTTCTCAGTGAAGGTGTTGTCGTTCAAGTTGATGACACGCAGCAGAGGGTTGATGGCAAAAGCCTGGGCCAGGGCTGTGACACCCGGGTGATTGATGCCGTTCTGTGGCATGTGGACCTCTTCCAGAGTCCCAATGATCTGTAAGGGCAGGAGGGACAGAGTAGGGTGGTGGGCTCCCGAGCTCCAGGGATAGGCCCAGTGCCAACAATATCCAGCAGGCAGGAAGGGGGCACCACACATGAGACACGGGGAGAGGCTGCCATCAGCTTGGGCCTAGGCTCATCCATGGCTATCAGGGGGCACAGATCTCAAAGCAGAACTTTGGGCAGGGCTGTATCTGATCCCCTCCACAATCTCATGAGGAGACCTACCTGGGATTAGGAACTCCACCAGACAGAGAGGACTAGGGATCAGAAAGACTAAGTAACTTATGCAGGGTCACACAGCTCAGAACACAGGTTCCTTCATATGGTGTCCTCAACCCTGCAAGGACTGTGGGCACTGGCCCGGGGGTCAGCCACAGTCCTTCCTTGCATACTGCATGCAGCTCCACTGTGCCTGTCTTTCTTGGGGCTCTCCTGCACTATTTACACAGTACAACTGGTACTCAACATTCCCTCCTTTTCTGGGGGGTGGGGACTTCTCCAACCACCTAGCCCTTTATCATCCCAACCTTCTGACACCTCCTTCTCTCTGCTTGGGACACTCTGTGTCCTTATATGTTGGCATTTTCTTGGTAGATTTGACTCCTATGTTGTCTTCCTATATACCTCTCATTTTGGACAACTCCTCCCCCAGGAGGGCTTCCAGGAACCCCCACCAGGCCCAGTCCAGTGCTTTTCCTCTGTGACCCCAGAGCACTGTCTTTCCTCTACCGTGGTGTTCATCAACCTGGACTATCAATGTCGCCTTCCTGTCTACATCCCACCAGCCTCTGAGCTCCAAAGAGAGCCATGTGCCCGCCTCTACTGTTACCAAGGATTGAGCCAGGCCTGTGAGAACTCTCCACCTAGGTACCTTTTATAGTTCCACAGTGCCCAGAATAGCACAGGGGGTTCAAGAGTAAATGCAGGCAGGCCAACTGAGGAATATTACCAGTCAGGGCTTTTCAGTATCTTCTGATACCAGACCCTTTGGGCAGTCTGGTAAAGACCCTGGCTCCCTTCGGAGTATATTTCAAAATTTTAAGATAAATCATATACAACCACAAAGGAAATCCATTCAATTGGAAGAGAGTCCGCAAAACATTTAGAAAAACCCCAAATGTGTGCTGCAGTAGTGCATGCACTCCGTAGCACCAAGGCACCGAACAACAGGACCTGGAGGCAAGTCCACAGCTACCATCACACTGATGCGTGAGAAACAAAGGTTTCTACGTCTCTGTAACAACTGTAACTCAACGTGAAAATATCTGGGATTTCTATACTTACCACAATCACGGGCATTTCAAAAGTTGCTGAGGTTTACAACCCACACTCACAATTTAAGATAACACTACATTTTAGTTTCTTTAGTGGTAAAAATCATGCCATCTTCCCCCATTCACGTTCAAAGACTCCCTGAATTCTATCCACAGACTAGAGACATCCCAGGGACCCCGACTGAAGAACCCCACTCCAAGAGCACCGGAGGACATCTGCGGGAGGCCTAGCACAGACACAGTACACTGGGGACAGCAAGCTGAGGGAGGGGTGCAGAGAAGGCATAACCTTCAACGGCACGGTGTTAATAAGGATGGCAACTAGGCCCCCCGCCGCTCTGGAGGCAGCAGGAGCTCCCTGCAGCCAGGGGTCCAGTAAGACACAAGGCACTTCTCCCCTGCTACGTTCACTCTCTGCCTGAGGTAGATGAGCCCCGGCAGGGAGACGGCAGGGAATGCCGCTCTGGCCTGAGTGTCGTTAATGCTGCTAGAATACTGTTTGCCAGAGGAAACATTTAAATTAAGAGAAAAGAAAGATGGACTCCAAAGTTCCCAGCATCCTGGGGCAGATGTGGCCCTCTCACGGAGCTCACGGTCAGGGTCTCAGCAGTGTCCTGGGGGGCACTGGGGCAGCTGTGAAGGGAGAGGAGAGTGGGAGGAGAGAAGTAGGGGAGAAGTGCACCTGAACCACTGCTCCCCTCCCTCCCCATCTCAAAGGTAAGTCTGACGACTCCATCTCTGTACCACCCAGTACACAGACACCGACCCTCTGTGAGCCCAGGCCAACACCGTGCCAGGCTGTCATCCCGCTCACTGCTCTGGCACCCTTGCTCCCACTTCAAGCCTGGCAGACCTCACCCACGGACCAGAGCAATCTCACATCTTCTCGAACAGCACTCCGGGGAGCCGCCACCAAGGCACCTGCAGTGGTGGATCATGCAGGTTTTCAGACACATGTCGGGAATTGTGCCCCGCTGCAGAATGAGCCAGCAGGCGCCGGGGGGCGGGCAGCAACTCGCCCTGGGTCTCGCACCTCAACTCCAGAGCTGGATGCGCTCCAGCCCTGCTGCCTCGGGGCACAGCGGGGCAGGGTGTGCAGAAACCACTCACCCCGAAAGCTTCTGCCAAGGCAGTGGCTCCGTCGTTCTCCAGACGGTTTCTGCCGGCCACGAAGACCTTCAGGCCCAGTGGCTTGCCTTGGGCACTGGATTTCCGGTGACACTCAGTCAGAGCCGCTGCCAGGATCTGTGGGGGAAAAGGCAAGAGGCCCAGCCCTGAGGCAGGAAGCCCTGGTCTTCGACATCCCATGCCGCCTACTGGTGGCAGACCTGGGGACAAAGAACGGCTCACAGGCAACACGGTCATGCTGCACACGCGCCCAGCACCTTACAGCTTGCTTCATGTGTGTGTCCCACTACCCTGTGGGGTCTAGCCTCATGTGAGAGACGGGACAGACACCCGGAGGGACGGGGGACACCAACACGAAGAGGTCAACTGAAAGCTCCTTGGGAAGGGGCGTCACAGTCAGCTCACTGTGCTGCCGGAAGCCCTCTGTCAGGGGGGAGCCATGGTGACGCCCACTCTCCAGCTGAAAACCGCAGGATCAGAGAGGCACAGAGACATTCCTATGGTTGCTAAACAAGTGGAAGACTCTGGACCAGAACCCAAATCCTCTGGCATCTCTTTCATGTTGCCCAGTGCCTGAGGGGAGCTGGCCGAGACCATGGCCCTGTCACACTCATTGGACATACACCATACGGCTGGGGTGGTGCCAGCAGGTAGCTTCCACCTGGGTGATACCAACAGACCAAGAGTTAAAAAATGCTGGCTTGTTGCTGGGAGTCAGAAAGACCCCAGTAAATAAAACATAAAAGATTCCCAAGAAGTGGGGCGCCTGGGTGGCACAGCGGTTAAGTGTCTGCCTTTGGCTCAGGGCGTGATCCCGGCGTTGTGGGATCCAGCCCCACATCAGGCTCTTCAGCTATGAGCCTGCTTCTTCCTCTCCCACTCCCCCTGCTTGTGTTCCCTCTCTCTCTGGCTGTGTCTATCTCTGTCGAATAAATAAATAAAATCTTAAAAAAAAAAAAAAGATTCCCAAGAAGTGCAGCAGGAAAGAAGCAATGTTTGTAGAGCCTTTCCTACATCACCGGCACTCTCAAGAAAGGAACTTTCACACCTTCTCATTTCAACCACAAATTAAGCCTAGGAGGCAGGTGGTATTGGTTTGACTCTATAAACAAGGCGGCCAAGGCTCAGAGAGGTAACTGCACTGGCCAAGGTCCCCCAGCAAATGTGCAGGGGAGCCACAAGTGGCAGCCAGGTCAGCCTGACTGCATAGCTCTCTGTCCCTGGGACACAGAAGGGCCACGACCAGCCTGACTCCTTGGGGGATCGGGCACATGCTCAGCACAGAGACTGTGGACTTCCGCTGTAAACCAGCCTCCTAAGGAACTTTGAGGAGGTGGGAACCAACCATACCAGTGCATCCCATTCTTCCCAATTCCCTCTGGGGCCACCATGGTGAGGCCACAGCTCCTACAAGAGTCCAACCTGGGGACCCTGGGTCTGGAGAGCTCCAAGCACAGGGCTACATCTCACTCCCAGTGAATCCTTCGGGCCCCTCCAATTCCCATGTGTGTGGCATATGGGCCAGAGTGAATACATCCTGGCTGGAGGGAACAGATGCCACAGGACCCAGACCCTGGCGCTCGCAGCTCCCAGGAGGTGCAGGTCAGCAAGGCCAGCACCCACAAGATTCGACAAAAAGGTCTCACTGAATCAGAGTGAGGGAGGTAAAGACAAGTACAGGTCAAATTCCAGTGTGGAGCTGGGCTGCCAGGGAGGCCCTCTGGCTACAGAGTTCACACTATCTTCGTCCCTGAGCCATGCCACACACTCGAGTAAAGGCGAGGTCTACCACCAGCCCCAGGCAGCTCTACGAGCCTCAGTTTCCCTGTCCAGCCACGCAGCAGAGGAGAGCCAATGGAAAGCTGGGGCATTTCCCAGGCGCATCTCCAGCTCCCTCAGCACACCTCGCTCTAGGTTGGGCTGGACCTATATTCCGTGCTGATGCCAACATTTTAATGTTTTCACACACGTGCACGGCTTACTGTCCAATTAGAGTGGGGGGGGTGGGAGGGAGGGGCTGGCTGAGCCGGCCAGGAGCACACCCCAGCTCTCCCTCCCATGTGGCAAGAGGCAACAGGCACCCCTTGCAGGGGAGGCCGCTCTGGCTCCTCAGCCTGCGTGAGCATCACACAGGCTCCTCTTGCTGCTTTGACAGGCACGGAAGCAGGTTCAAATCCCACGTTAGTCCCACCCCAGCAATGCCATCTGGGGACTTGACCCAAGGTCTCTAACCCCAATCGGGTTAGGTGGAACACTGGGAATAACATCACCCCCTTTTTGGTGTGGGTGGGAGAATTAGGGTAAGGCATTTAACCCATCTTCAAAGAGAAGACATCCCTAGTCACTGTAGGTCCCTGTGTCTCAGCCCTTTTCTCCTTTTGGTCAGAAGGTAAGTGGGGATAGGGAGGATGGGAATTGGCCTTTCTAGTGTCTGGGCCTAAAGGAGCGAGAACGGATCAAAAAAAAAGAATAAACAAGGCTGAGCTCCCTCAGTGCAGGTTCCAGGAAGGAGAGAGATGCCTTTCTGCACTGACCAGCCTGACCGGCTGGCAGGATGGGAAAGGCACCTCCGGCAAGGCCAGTCCAGGAAAAAGGTGAGCTGTGCCCAGGCCTGAGCGTTTCCCTTTCTGGGCTCCCTCCCCCACACACCCACACGGGCCTCACGCGGCTCTGCCAGCTGTTCTGAGGGCACAGCGGGTCTGGGATGCCCAAGCCCAGCGCTCTGCAGAGCCAGCAGGTCAGTGCATGTATGCGAAGCTGCCTCTGTGTTGCCAAGACAACACGAGAACTGGGGATGGTTGCTTGGCAACCCCGCCCTCCAGGCCTCCACCTCCTCTCCCCACTGGCCACAGGCTGCTGCCTTTGAGGCCGTTCTCCTCTGAAGAGAAAAACAACAGGCCAGCCATCCCAGATGGTGGCCAAGAACACATACTTCCTGCTCCAGCACAGCAAGAGACTGGGCAGGGCAGGAGGGAGGGAGGGTAAGGGACGATGGGGACGTGGGGGAGGGCCCGCCGCACCCACCTTGCCACCGCCGATGCCCATGCCACAGTTGTTGAGCTTCAGCTCATGAAGGGTGAAGCAGGCAGAGCTCTTGAGCAGAGCCTCAAAGCCTCGCACGCCGTCGGGCCCGAATGCGTTGTCGCTCAGGTCCAGCTCCACCAGCTGCGCCCCGGCTGTGATGAGTCCCTCCCCTAGTGAGGTCTGGACACAGAGAGGGTTCAGCTCAGTTTCAGACACCTCCCAGGGGCAGCTTCTATGCCAGGTCCCCCCTGCCCTCAGGGGGCACCCAGGCAGAGACACAGACCATTTCGCTACAGAGCTGTCCCTATTTTATACCCAGGATCCAAAACCCTTAAGAGGGCTCCCAAATCAGGTGGGGTGTAGGGTGTGGTATACATGGGGGTAGTCAGGGAAAGCTTCCTATAGGAGAGGGCACTTGAGCTCAGGCTGAATGAGAATCAACCAAACATGAGATTCCAGCCAACAGTACAACCATGAACAAAGAGACACAGCGTGAAGCAGCATACTGTGTGTCTAGAGACAAGCAGTGGACTCCAGAAGAGGCTGAGGCTGGAAGGAAAGAGAGGAATCAAATCAGGCTAGAGCCCTGAACATCAGGCCACGGACCATGAACCTGAGCCTGAGAGCTCTGAGGGCTTTGGCGTGGGTGAGGGATATAGAACACACATCCCCCAAACCTGAGGAGGGCAGACTGGAGGCTGAGAGCCCGCTCAGGAGTGTGAGACAGTGATCCAGGCAGCAGAGGAGGAAGCTGGCTGGCCAGTGTGCTGGGAGACAGAAGAGAGCAAACAGAGCCTCAGGCCAGTTCTAGGTCCCACAGAGGGAGGGAGACCTGCAGAAGTGGCACATTCAGCAGATGTGCAGGAAGGAGGCAGGCACCACTGAGGCCTCCAGGGCTCCTGGTGCTGACTGGGCAGATGGGTGCCTATCTCCGAGCCACAGCCCAAGACCACGTGGCAAGATGCTAAGCTCTCCTGGGAACCTGCTGGGCTGGGGATACCTACCCTTCCCTGGGAGAGACAGCTGAGGAGAGGAGGCTCTGCCAGAGACTGGGGGCCGAAACAGGGCCAGACATGCATCCTGCACGGGGTTCCCAGGGGACAGAGTTGGGGAGGGGAGACACTCTCCCTGCCTAGGCCTTGAACAGGATAGCTGAGGCAGTTTCCACTGTCCTCCCCACCATGACTCAGCAATGGAGGGCCATTCTCTGGCTGCCCCTGCCCACAGAAGGCCCAGTCCGTCACCTGGCCCCACTGGCCTCCAGCCCTCCCGCAGCCAGAGCTGCTGAAACCCTCTGTGTTTGCTCTACCTTCCCTGCATCTCATGCCTTTCCCGGACCCCAAATTCTCTTGTCCCCCTTTCTAAGACTCACTCTGGTCATCAGTAATATGGAGATAAGAACACCTCCCGCAAACACTGAGAAACTTAAATGCTAAAATTCAGGTAAAACAATGCACACAGGGCCCAAAGTTCATATCTCCCAAGTACATTTTCTTCACCCCCTCTTCTAACTTTAAATCCTTTTACTTGCAAACCCCCAAATGAATTTCCTTAACCTACACTCTAAATGTTCCCTTCACCTGGTTCTTGTTCACCCTTTGAGGCTGGTAACTAATGGAACCAGCTCCCCAAGGGCTTCCTCAATCCTCCAACGGAGGAGCCCTCCCCCTGGGGTCCCCATTAGGGCACCTGTCACTCCCTGAATGACCCTTAGTTGTTTACTGGACTAACGTGCATCGTCATCATCATCATTATACTAACTTAATAACTTACTAATTAATATATTCATTCATTCATTTAAATGTAAGCTTTACACCCAACATGGGGCTTGAACTCGACCCTGAGATGGAGTCATTTGCTCTACCAACGGAGCCAGCCAGGTGCCCCCAGACTGAGGTGCTTTAGAAATGAGGGTGGGGGCGCCTGGGTGGCACAGCGGTTGAGCGTCTGCCTTCGGCTCAGGGCGTGATCCCGGCGTTATGGGATCGAGCCCCACATCAGGCTCCTCCGCTATGAGCCTGCTTCTTCCTCTCCCACTCCCCCTGCTTGTGCTCCCTCTCTCGCTGGCTGTCTCTATCTCTGTCGAATAAATAAATAAAATCTTAAAAAAAAAAAAGAAAGAAAGAAAGAAATGAGGGTGGTCCCTGGGCACCTCAAAAACCACAGTGCTGGCTAGACGCATGGAGGTCTAAGAAGACAGCCCAGCTCAAACAGGGTGAGAGACCCAGTAACACAGTCATGCCAATAACTGACCAAGAACCTCATCCTGAAGGCACCTCATGGGCTAGGCCCCATGTTACTGAAAGGCTGCCTATTACCAGCCCTGCCTCCTTCCTTTGAGCCCCAGGCAAGCCACATTCTGCTCAGTGACGCCCCCTGCCACTCCACCCACCCAATCCCAGACTGGGAACCTGACCCAAGCCAAGCTGAGCCCCAGGAATGGGGAAATGGAAAACAGAGTGGATGGAAGCCACCCACGAGAAGCAAACCAAAAAGAGTGGTATGGAGAAAGGGAGGGCCTGGAGGGAGATGGGGGCCCACAGAAGCGTGTGAGGGAGCAGAACAGGGAAGTGCAAAGAGAAGAGGGATAAGAGTGAAGGGAGCGAGATCCACAGTGGGGGTGAAGCACAAAGCTCAGGTATGAACCCGGGGATCCTGGGGCTCTGCTGCATCTCCAGTGACTGGGTCTCAAGTCTCCCAGACGCTGAGCCCATCAGGACACGGACAGATGCTGCACTTGCCTGGCTTCCACTGAGCACCTCAGTCACCCACAGCATGAATACAGTGTGAAAATAGTCCTGGGAATTGCCAAAGGGGTCCCTGTGCCCAGGGGAGGGGAACAGTGGCCTGGTGCACTCACCAAAGCTGGTGGGATCTCGGACCGCAGCCTCCCAGTGAACATGTCGCTCCAGTGGCATCGCTGTGGAAGGAAGAGGAAGAGAAGGGTCAGTGGAGCCCCTCGAGGTGGCCTCCAGACAACGCCTCATCCTTGTGGCCACGGACTGCTGAGCATTACAATACTTCTAAAGTTGGGTTTCCTCAACGAAAAGCTGGTCCAGCTCTGGCTGAAGCTGGAGGTACCTGAAGGCCACCAAAGGCCACAGAGGGCTCAGCAGAAGTGTAGGGAAATGCTGATCTGCCCAACCTTCTGGTTTTCTAGGAGAGAAATCAGGCTTCTCTGAGATGGAAGAGACTGGCCCCAGGCGCCAAGGCATGGCAGTGGCAGGACCAGGGCCAATATGCCAGACTCCTTGTTTCTAATACTGGTTTCCCCATACACTGTGGGCCCAAGCGACACGCAACAGGATTTGAGTGGCAGAGGCAGAAAGTAAGCAATACAGGATCCAGCAGCGAGGAAGTTACTCATTTAAGGTGTTTGTTGTTGTTGTTGTTGTTAAAGGAATCTCTATGCCCAACATGGGGCTCGAACTCATGACCCCGAGATCAAGAGTCTCAGGCTCTACTGACTGAGCCAGCCAGGTGCCCTTCAAGACTCTTTCCAACCCTTCTGATCACCTCCAGAAGGTGGTCTTGCGTTGGGGCTGGTGGATCTTGCCCAACTCTCCACTTCTTGCTTGTCTGCCTTTTGAACAAAGGGTGAGCAGGCCTCATGCTCAGAACCTTTAGGTGACAACCTTTAGGTGACTAGAATTCAGTAATGCTATTTTGTCATCTTTATTGTATGGAATACCACTTTCCATTTACAGAAGAGATCATGTTTTCTTTTAAATTATATCAAAATGAGATGATTTAAAGAAAATACTGGGTAAAGCCACAAAGGTGGTGGTCCTATGACTAGATCGTGTTATCTCGCAGGCCAGAAGAATTTAGTCTCTAAGCACACAGCCCTACCCTCCAACTCTGGTCACTGTGTCCACCCAAAATATCAACTCTGGCAGCCCCAGTCTTTCCTGGGCCAAACCTGAAAATGATGAAACCCAGAGAAAGCACTTTCCTCTGAAAATCCAGTCCTTGAAACGTATGAACTAAATCCAACCTTAAGTACTAGGCAAACTGATTTTTGTAGAATTCTCAAGGCCTCCAGTAACGCAAATTACCAACACACGTGGAGCCTTAGGAGACAGTCCACATGGGTCTGCTCAGTGAGTTACACCTGAATGCAGGTACCCAGGGCCAGGTCAGGCAGCCACAGCCTGAGCACTGGAACCCCTAGCAACTGGCTCCTCACCCTGAAGCTTCCCCAACCCAACTCTGATGGGCCAAGGGTCAGCATGAGGATTTGGGACACAAAGACTAGGTTCCAATTCTGATTTAACTGGACTCTAGGCCTGCCACTCCCCACTCCCCACCTCTGAGCCCTGGTATGTCATCTCTGAAATAGAGCTCCTGGCCTCAACAATCTCTAAATGAGCAGTAGTTACTGCAGAGCAGTTGTGAGCCTGGGCTGTTATCTGGGCCCCAGGCCCAGCCCCCTCCTGGCATGTGTGGCCCTGGACCTCACTTCTCTTATCTGTCAAGACCTAACTTGTGCCTGTGTTCCAACAGGAGAGGTAACATCTCTTACACCAGCACCTTGGCCAGAGCACTACATGGGTCAAGGGCAGCTCCCACCTGCCACAGCCCTGACTCCACTAGGGTGGGGTGATACAAGGCACTAGGCCTGCACGTGGGATGACACGATGCACGAGGCACTCCTGCTCTCTCATGACACAAGCCTGCATCTGCTCACCACGGCAGCCTAATAGGGAAGAAAAAATTTTTATAAAGGAGCCTAGACTCAGAGCGGAGTTTGGTGCAAGGCCACAGAACACAAGGTAGTGGTCCTGGGGCTTGAACCCAGACCTTCAGATGACAAAGCTCAGTTCCTACAGCTTCCAGGCCCGGGGCCACATCTCCTCCATTCCTGCCCCTCACTGGCCACTGGGGAGGGTTGAGTTTTTTCATAGGAAAATGTCCCAGCTTCTGCTCAGGGAAACAAGAGGCCTTGGGCAGAAGAGAAGAAACAACCATCGCCTCGGCTATTAACCTTGACCACGATCTTCCTGAGAAAACAGCAAGGACCACCTCACGAGCCAGCTCCAGGTCCTCACTGGGTAAATCCACTCCGTTTGCGCTGGCCCTGCACTCTTTCCCTTGAGCAAGCACAGTGGGGCCAGGAAAGAGCACCGGACCTCAGAGTGTGCCATGTGGCTCACTCATCAGCATTAGGATCCTCGGCTGTTTACTCAGCTTCTCCGAGCCTCAATTCCCTTGATTTACAAGAGGGACACCATCTTTATTACCTGGGGTGCCCAAGGACTAATGACACGTGCAGAAGAGCCCAGCACTAGCCTGGCCCTGCAAGGACTGAGCACCATTTGTAGTCAGAAAAGCAGGTCTCTCCCTCATGACTCTGCAGAGGCTTTAATTGCTGATACACAGTAGGATTCCCAGGAATGGAGAGCATGCAGGGACACCCTCCTGAAATTTTAAACACCTGATATCCCAGAGAGGTCTCACAGAGCATTTCGAAGGAATGGTGTTTCGTGGGACCCCCCCTTTAGGGCACGATGAAATAGAAGGAGCTCCGTGTTGGCCAAAGAGGAGCACCACTTGGATCTAACCATTAAAAACGAACTCACCATTCAGCTGTGATGAGTGCAACACCTTCCCAAACCCACCACAGCATCTGAGCCGAGGTCTGGCCACTTCTGCCCAACACGCGAGTCTTCTATGGGCAATCTTTGCTCTGGAGCTCCCTGCTGGGGAGGCTCAGTGCATGCCAGAATGGCCCCATAGTCCAAGGCTCTCGTGGCCCAATTCTGTACCCTTCCCTCCTCACAGATGCCAAATCTGCAATGCTAGCTGAAGGCTCTCCCTGTCCAGTCCCACTTCCTCCCCCTTTATCTTTCAGGCATATTACCTGATACACCTCTGACACTCTGTCTGCTACTGGGTTATCCAGATGGATACATGACCCAGGGAGAGGGGCCCCGGCCAGTGCTGTCCCCTCTGGGGAGGCCAGCACAAGAGGAGCTGTTCATGGTGACTGCCAACAAGGCAGGACATAGGCAGGGATGCGGAACCATGAGTGGAAGTTTGTCCCCAACCAGGCAGGGCCTGCTCACCATGCAGATCTCACCTTCAACTCTGACTTCTTCTCCAAGGCCTTGGCGATAACCCTGGCTGCCTCCACGCCCACTGTGTTGCCCTCCAGGCGCAGAGCTTCTAAACCATCAAAGTCTTCAATCTCTTTAATCACGTCTTTGGCTGCCAAGGACCAAAGAACAGAAACTTAGATTTTGGGAGTCATGAACAGCTGAGGCAGAAGAGAGTCCGGCCACCACCGCGTCACTCACAGTTCCAGCAGCAATAGTATGCCTGCTGTGTGCTGGGCCCTGGCTTGTGAAGGAGAATCAGACGGGCTCACAGTCTAGCAGGGACACGACTACAAAGAAAATTCCTCTGTACTGAGTGTTAAAACAGGCTCGGATAGAAGGCTTGGGAGCAAAAGGAGGAAAGAAACTAGCCACGTGGGGCAAAGAAGAGGCTTGGCACCCTTATGGTGGTGAGTGTGGAGCCTCCCTGCGCAGGGAGTACACGAGGCCAAGCAGGGAAAGGGCATCCAAGTGAGAGGACCAGCAGGTACAATAGCATAAAGGCTCTTAGTGTTACATGATTCATGTGTGGGGCGTTCACTACTATATTGTTTTTGTTATGATGAAAAATTCCAAACAAGCTAAACATCTATCAACAAAGAATAGGTTAATACACCGAAGTACATTATACAGTTACACTGACGTCATTATGAATGGTGACACAGGTGTTTACCTGACTTGGAAAATATTCATGTCATAGTGACAAATGAAAAATGAGGTTTTCCACAGGTGTTTGGTCTGATCACACTTTTAAAATGTTACACCTATTAAAAAATACATAAATAAGTAAAAATAAAAAAATAAAATGCTAGATATTCTATCTTACACACACACACACACACACACACACACACCCCACAAGGTCTAAAAGGATAGAAGCCCAATGTTAAAACAGTTATCTCTAGGTGCTGTGATTATGGGTGATTCTGTGTTTTTCCACCAACTGTTCAATTTATTCCTAATGTATCAGGTTATAAACCAGGTTTTTAAAGTATCTCTAATTATGGTCCAAAGAAAGAAAGAAGAAAAGGGGAACTCAGCTATGGTTAGGAAAAAAGCTAGAAAGAAAACACACCAAAATTAATAGCAGTTGTACCCTAGGGTGTGAAATAACCAAGATGTGGGGTTTTTTGCTTTCTTTCAATGTTTCTATATACCATAGTGACCGTGTGTTTATTTTACAATCCGAACAAAAACACACAAGATGCACAAGACAACACCCATCTAGCCTAGCTGGCACAAGACGGAGTGGGGGGAGGGGGTGGGGAAGAGATGGAGATGTGTACAGGAGAGCAGTTGGATTTGACCTTTTAGGTGAGAAAGGCCACAGAAAGGGCTTCAGAAAGGTGGTGATTTGCAACCTGTAAGGAGCTCCCACAGAAGCTGTCCCAGTGGGGGCCTCTGCACATGCCTCCCTCCCTCAGCCACCAGCAAATCTTCCTCAGGAACCCCTGCTGAACCCCCAGGCGGATCAGATCCTGCTTGGCAGGTTTCACAGCCCTGGTCTCCCCACAGACGCTGCCTGCTACAATTTTACCCTCTTCTAAGTGATTACTTGATCATTACATGGAGACTTTGTTCATACCCCCTTCCTCGCTGGGTCATGAGCTCCAGCCGGGACTTTGCCTCAGCTCACTACCATGCCCCACAGAGAGGAATGCTTAGCATTTTCCCCCACACCTAATAGTTACTGTTATGTCTATTCCACAACTGAGTAAGTCGAGACACAGAGACAGGACATACATGCCTGCTGAGGTCACACAGCCAGAAAATGGTGACCAGCATTCATTTTCCTCTTCTCATTTCACAACCAGGACGCCTGGATAGGTATGAACCTCCCATTTTCTAGAAGGGGAAGCTGAGGGTTCAAGGAATGAAGCAACTCCGCCCAGGAATTCAGGAAAAGGGCAGAGCTAGGCTTCAGACTGGCCTCCTAAAACTCTACCCATGTGCTCCTCCCCAAATCCTTGCTTCCGTGCACAATCACGGATTTTATGCAGCACTCCCCCACACCCCCACCCCTGCAGGAAGCCCCTAAATCCCTCCCCTCCTCCCCTGGGTCCCAGTTGCCCAGGCATCTTCTGTAGCTGGCACACAGCGCACTGTGTGAGGGCTGAAATAATCTCTCAGCCCTTTGGAAGACCTGCTCGAACACCCAGGGACTGGCCAGGTGAACAAGGAGGGAGGACAGCGGCTCGCAAGAATGTTTATGCAGTCCTTAAGAGCCAGGCGACAGCGATGCCAGGGCCACAAGGAAAGACTTCTGTTGTACAAGTGATGCAAGCACAGAGATACACCGGGACTGTGCACGAGTTCAGCTCTGGGGAAAGTCACAAGCACAACACGAGCCGGGAAGAAAAAGTACCAACATGGGAAAAGCAGGGATAGGAGGAGGGAGGATCACTGCTGGGTGGCCTCTCTCACTGGTTTTCAATCCCAAATGCAGTTCTATGCAACTCAAACACTGGTCAGGGCCGTGTCCCAACTACCGCCGAATAACCAGCTGTCAGGAGGCTGAGCACAGGGCCTGCTCTTTCTTCAGCCTCCCCCACCTCATACGGTAACAGGTTCCAGGTATTCACCATGCAGCCATGGAAAGCAGAAAGGCCTTTCTTTGGTTCTTAAATGCTTATTAGGGAGAGAAAAGAGCCCTGTTCCCATCATCAGTTTTGTGGCTTCCTCACACAGGCCCTTGCCCTCTCCTGACAGTGCCAGCTCACTCGCAGCCAAGATGGAGGCCCTTTCTGGACCCACGATTCAGCCGCCGGGCTCCTCCGCACAGCATTCAAGGGGCTCTGCACTGGGCTTCCTGTGGCATCCTGATTTCTTCTCTTCCAAGCCCACCCTACGTGTCTCAGCCCCTGTGCCTAACTCATGTGGTCCTCCCTGCCTCTAGTGCCCATTCCCCCTCAAGGACAGTTCAAATACCACCTCACCTATGGAGACTTCCGGGGCCCCCCTAAACTAGAAGTGACCCCTTTGCCTCGCCGTACTTCCCACAGCTTTCTGTTTACGTCACTCAGAGTATGCTTCATCTTCTGCGCCCAGTAGTTATTTGAGTGCCTCCTTTCTCCTCCAGGTTAGGAGCTCCTCAGAGGCTGGGGCTGTAAGTTGGGCATCCCTGGTGACCTACCAAATGGAGGCAGCATGTCCAGCCTGAGCTGGTGAAGTGGTGATCTGCATGGATTTTAAGGCTAGACAAGCCTGAGTTCTAACCCCAGCTTCGCGGCTTCTAGCTGCGCCCTTAGGCAAGTCCTATCACTTCCCTGGGCTTTCATTTTCCAATCTACAAAACGGGGATGAAACCCACCTCAAGGACTTTTGTGAAGATAAAATGAGACGGGATGAAACCCACCTCAAGGACTTTTGTGAAGATAAAATGAGACGCTACTTGCATGGCACTTAAGACTGCCTGACTCAGCTTCAGTGAATGGAATTTAATAGCAAATTCACATTTACTGAACTGAGCTGAATGTCTACTGAGAAACACAGGAACAGGGATTCAGTTGGACCTCTGTTAAAATCCTAGCCTCTGCTGTGTACCAGCTGTATGACTTTGGGCAAGTTAGGTCTTCAGATCTTTTTTCCTTATTTATAAAATGGTAACATTTCTCCCTCCCTCCTTGCGGAATGATGAATGATCGGAAGGGACAAGACCACAGGGAGGAGCTCTGTAAATTTTAAGCCCTTTAGAGATAGAACGAACGTGCACAGCCACGCTCCCAGCAACCTGAGGACTCAGGCAGTTTCTGAGCCGGTGCAGGACAGCAAGCCTGCCTGCACTCCATGACAACCAGCCTAGTCCAGACCAGTTTCCCTGGTTGGGCCAGAACCTCAAGAGGCCATGCAAATACTGACGTAGGTGCCTTCACTTCCAAATGCCAGGGGATTTGGGGTTGACCAGTGTTAGCCATGCTTTGGCTAGGGATGAAAAGACAGGGCCTGCATTCTGGTTCCTAATTCCCTCCAGTCCTGGTTCCTACACACAGACAGTAACATCCATTCCTCTCCCAGGGGCATTCAGCTGCATGGACCAGACCTCCTGAGAGGGCCTTACCTCCTGGGGAAGGCAACCAGTATTCTCAGACCAGCCTGGGATCATGGTGCTAACGGTCTGAAGAAGTCAGGGGCTATATCCTAAGACGGCTGTCGTGGTCCCTCGGTGTTTACTATCCCCTCCCTCTAGGACATAAAGGGGCCCTTTCCACCTGCCAACCTAAGCGGTCACCAGCAAGGATGGCCTCCAAAAGCATGACCACCAGCAGGGAAATCTATATGTGCTGTGGAAACATCATCTCTGAGCCTCACGGCGGGATGGGCCCAAAGATATCTCACAGAGCTACTAGGACAAACAACATGATAATGCAGCTAAACAAGCCTGAACACAGTAAGAGTAAGTGGTCATTCGCACACTCCCTTTCCTCTGAGGGGGCCAGCCCAAGCAGGAACTCACCATCTTCTGCAGTGTTGAGTTTGAGGCTCTTGCCCTTGAAACTCAGCTGTCCCCCGGCCACCTGGGTTTTGGCAAGCGTCTCTGCTAGCTTGGCAATGTCTTCAGATGCCATGCTGGCCACGTTGCTGGGCTCCCCTGGAAATCTGCAAACTGAGCAGGACGAAGTTTCATTAAGAGAGAGGAGTCTCCTGCTCCCCCCGCCCCTGGTTGGGGAGGGCAGGGTAGGACATCAGCCACTTCAGGGGCTTGACCCCTTCACCCCCTACTATGGAGACTCCAACAGCTAAACTACTGGAAGAAATGAAAACAGCATTAGGGAAGGAACAATTCTAGAAAGGTGGATAAAGTGGCAAGAATGTAATAAAATATTTTAGCCTCTGGAGAGTCACTATCTCACTTTAACTCCTCCCCTGCCCAAATGCCCCAGCTGGGACACCAAGCATAGCCATGTGAGTTGTCCATTTTCTGGGCCCCCAGTGAACAGCAGCTGCAGCTGCAGCTGCAGACCAATAGCTGCAAAGAGCCCCAAGCACACACCTGCCTGATCATCTTGGCTGCTCTCTGTTTGAGGGTCCCATTCCTCAAACAGGACTAAGATGGCTATGGGATCCAGGTCATCCATCCCAGGAAATGCCCCACCACCCATGCTGGCATATCTCTGGGAGTGGGGCACAAGGGTCAGCCCACTGCACGTCCAGTTTCAACCTTGCCCAGGAGACTGGGCAACCCATGGTGGTCAGACCTCAGAGGTTCCCAGGAGACCAGAGGTCTCTACATCACAACAGCCACCATCACAATAGATCAAGGGCAGAGTTGCTGAAGAAAGGAGCTTCCAGCCTGGCAGAACTCAGCGGACTGGCAGAAAGGACTACTCCATTTCCCCAATGAGGAAATGGCAGGTAATCAGGAGAGACCAAGGAAGACTGATATGGGGGACAGAACTAGCAGGTGCCCACAGAGACTCCTTATCCAGAACATGTTCTTCCCCAATCTATTCATCCTCAAGATACAATTGTGATGCCCCCCCCCCATCTTATTCGCCCCAGGCTTCCTCTGGGCTCCTATAGTGAGCTTCCCACCTCCTTCTCCTTATCTTAACCCTGATCACCCTGGTTTGCCTATCTTTACCTGTAAGCATGAATTACTCTTCTGGGTAAGGAGGCGTCTACTCATTCACTCAACAAACATTTACCGTGTACTACCATGTTCTGGACATTGTTCCAGATACCGGGAGCACAGCAATGAATGAAACAAAAATCCTGCCCTCTTAAAATAAGTGTTCTCTCTTTTTTTTAAGGATTTTATTTTTTAAAGTAATCTCTATGCCCAACGTGAGCACAAACCCACAACACCCAGATCAAGAGTCGCAAGCTCTACCAACTGAGCCAGCCAGGCACCCCCTAGAACATGTGCTCTAAACAAGATATGCAGTATCTTAAAACAGTGATAAGAAGAAAAATAAACAGAGAAGAGGGTAAGGAGTTTTCTGGGGGTTGCAATTTAAAACAGATTTGGTTAGAGGAGCGCCTGGTGGGACAGTTGGTTGTGTCCGACTATTGATCTCAGCTCAGGTTTTGCTCTCAGGGTCATGAATTCAAGCCCCATGCTGGGCTCCACACTGGGCATACAGCCTACTTAAAAACAACAACAACAACAACTAACACACACACACACCCCAAACCAGAATGGTTAGAGAAAATATTATTACGAAAGAAACAAAGACTTGAAGCATTTCAAGGATTGGGCCAGAGAGATATCTGGAGGAAGAGCAAAGGCTCTTGTGGGGGAAAAGGGAGATTAGAGGAACTGCAAGGAGGCCAGTGGGGGTGGAGTGCAGAGAGGGAAGGAGAAAGAAAGCAAGCAATGAGAAAAGAGAATTAGCAAGAGGCCCAAGTCACAAAGGCCATTTAAAGAATGTGGCTTGTACTCTGAGTGAAAAGGAGAGTCACTGGTGGATTTCTAACAGAGAAGAGCAGGCTCTGATAGATGTTTTGACATGATCACTTATATCCAACCTAAAGCCTGGCATCTAGAAGATGCTCCAAGAATGAAGAGCTGAAACTAAATAAAGATTAGCCTGAAACCCCGCCACCACTTGCACTTCTGGGATGGGACAATTTGAGGCAAGAAAAATGGTGGTGGGGCTCCCAGATATGTTCCTATTGGAACACAGAACTTCTCAGCTAGAAAAGGGCCTATTGCTCAGTTCAAAACACATACGCACCATCCACTTTAAAGACTACGAAACCAAAGCACAGAGAGGTGCTTGATTTGCCCAAGGTCTGCAAAGGGTCGGCGGCAAAGACAAACAGTAAATATACGAACGGTCCTCTCCTTTCTGGGCAGGAAAGTCGCAGATTTTCTCGGGTGCACATCTATCGCTCCTGCGAGGCGTCAGCAGTGACTCATGGCGATCCCAGGGGCTACAGCGCCAGCCCAGGCTCTCCGCGGGCGTGGGACTATTGGGAGGCGGCGGCAGGGGAGCGACGCGCGAGTACCGGCCGCAAATCACAGGCGGGCGGCGCGGGAGCCCCATCCGGATCCCCGGCGGATGCGCACCGCCCCCAGTTGTCACCGACGCCAAGAGCAGACGCTACTGCTGGCAGCTGCGCCAGACACCCTCTCCAAGCCTCAGTTTCCCCATCTGGGAAAGGGGCCTGCGCCCCCCAGCACCCCCTCTCTCAGCCCCTTCGCGTTTAGCCGTCGAAGCGCAGGGGAGAAGGCCGAGAAGACACCCACAAAGCGCTCAGGGGCGCCACACCTTCCTCGCCCAGTTGCAGGGCCGCGCCGCCCCCCGCCCCCATCCCAGGCAGGTGACGGGGAAAGGGAAGGGACCCCGACCCTTACCGTAAACAGGCGGCGCCGCCGCGTGGGGCGACCTGAGCGCGCGCGTCCGCCCGGCAGGGGCGGGGAATGATTTAGGGTCCGGGTCAGGTCAGGTCGGGGTCGCCGCCTCAGAGCCCAGCTGTCCCGATTCCCGGCCCGCTCTTCCGTCAGCTCTCCCGGCAGTTCTCGCCACTCGCGTGCCCGACACCACCTGCTCCCCGCACGGCGGCGGATGATGGCGGAGGAGGAGGATTTTGAAAGCCGGCAGTTTCTTTCCTTCGATTTGATTTGTTCGAGGCCCAGGCCAGGTTCCCCTTCCCCCGCGCGCGTGGCCTATCGGGTATGGTAGTCTAGTTCTTCCGCGCGGGGCGCGGCGGCCGCGGCAAGGGAGCGCCCGCGAACTACTAGTCCCGTGATGCATCGCGTCCCAAGCGCGCCTCCGCCTGCTCCCTCTGACCCCTCCCTTTTCGGCTTCTGGCTCTTTCTCCAGCAGGCCACAGGGCGGCGTGCAACTCCGGACGTCCAGGGAGACTACAATTCCCTTGATGCCTTGCGGTCCAGCCGACTCAGCCCTTCCGGAAAGGTTCACGCTCACGTAACTTTATTGACAAAGGCTGGTACTACCGAAGGCGAGCCGTTGGATCTGTTCAGCAAGAAATAGGTATCCATTTTTTCCAAGGAAAGCCTCAACATTTCTCCTATGAATTTGAAAGGCCATTCGAAGCCTTTCACATAAAGAGCCGCAAATTATTTGATAATTAAAAATGGGAAATAGTTAACCCTAGGGTAGAGAAGCTGAGATACCATCTTAACCAAATGGTTCACGTTAACATCAGTAACACGACAAACTGACGTTCATTGCATACCTGCTGATGTGATGCAGTGAGAAGGACACAGCGTCACCATGCAGTCAGCAGTGCATAAAATTAATCTAATCCTGAGGAAGCATCAGCCAAACCCAAACTGTGTTACAGTTTCTTCTGCTACAGAATAACTGGTCTGTACTCTTGCAAAATTGTCTGTGTCATGAAAGACAAAGAAACTGAGGAACTGTTGCAGATTAAAGGAGACTAAAAAGACATGAGAACTAAATGCAATCAATGGTCGTGGGTTGGATCCTGGACTGGGGAGGAAATTACTGTAAAGGGCAATATGGAGACAATTAGCAAAACCTGACTGTATATTAGATGATAGTATTGTAGCAATATTAAATTTATTGATTTTTATTATTGTGGTGGGTTATGTAAGAGACTGCCTTTGTTCTTGGGAATGTATGCTGAAATAATTAGGGGTGTGATACCAGCAACTGACTTGCCAATGGTTCAAAAAAATGTGTCTATACGTAGAGAGAGAGCACACGCACAAATGTGGCCAGATGTTCAAAATAAGTGAATCTGGGTGAGGGGGTATATGGGAGTTTTTTAAAATACTTTTGCCACTTTTCTGTAGGTTTGAATTTTTTAGGTATCAGAACACAAATAGCTTTTCTTTTTTTCTCTTTGCAAAGAACATTTTATCCATTATATAAATAACATGTGTTTGCCATAAATACTTCAACCAACATAGAACAGGATAAAGAGAAAAGTAAACATTACCCGAGAAACTCTAGCACCCAGAGATAATCACCATCAACATATGCAGCCTTCTCCAAAGTCACCTCTCACAACTTGGCCCACACACATGCTTTTGGTTTACCTGCAATTGAAAGTTAAATATATTATGTGCCAGATCTTTTCACACACAGTTAATTTAATCTTTACAACCTCGAAGGAAGTGGGCATCATTGCCACCCCTTCCAACACAGAGATAAGAAAACAAACTCCATACTCTGGTTCACACCACTACTGAGATGTAGGTCCTCTTTCCACCCTCCCTCTCCTCCTCTGCCTACAAGCCCCATGTCAAATGCCATCTCCTCCGCGAAGCTTTTCTACACCACCCTGTCCAGAATGAGTCACCGTCCTCTGGGCCCTACAGCAAGCTGCAAGTCCCCACCGTGGTTGATCTGCGGCTCTGAGGGCTTTTTCACAACATTAATAGTGTTATTGGCAGTGTCCTTGTCAACCTGGGAGAGCTTCGGGGCAGGTACTGTGCCCATCTTGGCAGCATCTTTTCTGGGATTCACCTGTTGTAAGTGCTTCACGTTTCCTCATTTGAACTGGATTCCAGTCAGGGTCACTGGATGTTTGCTTAAAATGAGTCATCCTCTGAGAAGGCTGAGATGCTCCCAATTAGGCCTGATGCTATTCCTGTGCTGATTACAGCTAGGCCTGATCAAATCAGTCTGGATTTCCCTTGGGGTGATCCCCAGCCTCACTTTTCCAGTTTTCCTTCCTGAGGCCTTCCTTGACCCTCTGACAAAACCTTCCAAAGGGAAGAGAAGGGCGGACGGTAGAACATCTTAGGTGATCTTCCCTCTCCTCGCCTAGCTGATGGATCATAGGGTTTTCAGGATTGAAAGGGAATTCTTAGCAAGAAACAATGCCCTTCAGGGTGCCTGGCTGGCTCAGTTGGTAGAGCATGGGACTCTTGATCTCAGGGTTGTGAGTTCAAGCCCCGTGCTGGGTGTAGAGCCTACTTAATTTAAAAAGAAAGAAAAAGAAACAATGGCCTTCAAGGGCTAGAGAGGTATTAGGAGGCAATGGGAGCCTGGTGGAGCTTGTGGAGAACCGGAGAGTAAATGTCCTGCCTGAACATGTTCACATTCAAAGCTCAAAATCACCAAACCGGCCAGACATCTCCCCTTAGCAATCCAGATTCTGTTTGTTACTCCTGAATCTAGATTCTATCTCAAACCACTTTAAAATGGGAAGACTGGGGTTTAAAAAGGAGAAGGAGGTTACCGAATGGTACACACCATCAGAGGAGTCCAGAGCCATCAGTGTTTCCAAGCAACGCATTTGTCTCTCCTTCTCCTTCTCCAACTCTCTCTCTCCCTTTCAAGTTATCACCTGCGAGCTAGTTTGCCATGCCCAGTAAATGGAATCATAGACTTTGACAGATGGATAGAGCCATCTCAGGCCACCCCTTTCTTCTTTTCAACACAAAGAATTGAGGACCAGATAGGTTAAGTAACCTGCTCAAATTACACAGAAATTTAGACAAGAGACAGTAGATTTTTTTTTTTTAAAGTTAGCTCTATGCCCAACGTGGGGCTTGAACTCATGACCCCCTAATCAAGAGTGTCATGCTCTACCAACTGAGTCAGCCAGGCGCCCCAAGGTAAGAGACAGCAGAAGCCAGATCTCTGGGGTCCTTTTCGACACACATGCAAAACAAGTCATTTTGTGAGTATGAGGTGGGTATAAGGGGAAAGAGGAATGTTTCAGACCTTTCCCTGTTACGCAGCTTTTTTCTCTTTTCTTTTAAAGAATGTTTTGAAGAGAAAAGCAGGCTGCCTCTGATTAGTTTGGTTTACTTTAACTGAGTGTTTTAAATTCCATTGTGGTGCCTGGAAACAAACTTAATTACTAATTGTAAATGGAATAAATAACAATATTTATACTGGTACTAAGAGCTACTAAGGCTGCAGACTTGCCATTTAGTAAGATCAAAAACAAATGCCTGAATTATGCCAGACATGTGAGGAATGTGGAGAGAAATTCCCAAGATCCATCCGGGTGCGGGTGCTTAGGGCTCCTAGGGAAAGGTGGTGGGCCTGGCCTCCCATCATTGCAGGGGAGCCTGTCCCCTCACCCCCAGTGTCGCCCCCCCGTTGGGAAGGGGTTGCTACATCATCTGTTAAAGACCGCTCAAACCACATTTTTCCCCGGGTTCAAGCCCAGGGCTCCCCATCAGAATACATGACCTTTTTAAACTTTGATAAATAACCATAATTAAAATAATTCATTCCCTCCACAAATGGTAATTGAGTATCTACTATGTACCAGGCACTGTTCTGGCTCTGGGAGTCCAAAGGTGAGTGAGACAGAAAAGGATGTTGTCTGTGGAGGAACTTAAAATCTGGTCTAATGTTTCTGGAGTTTCCTGATACCAAATGCTTTTTTTTTTTTTTTTTTAAAGATTTTATTTATTTGACAGAGATAGAGACAGCCAGCGAGAGAGGGAACACAAGCAGGGGGAGTGGGAGAGGAAGAAGCAGGCTCATAGCGGAAGAGCCTGATGTGGGGCTCGATCCCATAAAGCCGGGATCACGCCCTGAGCCGAAGGCAGAGGCTTAACCGCTGTGCCACCCAGGCGCCCCCCAAATGCTTTTGATAGATTATTTCCTCTTTTAAGAATTCTTTTGTTCCAAGGCACCTAGGTGGCTCAGTCGGTTAAGCATCTGCCTTCGGCTCAGGTCCTGATCTGAGAGTCCTGGGATCCAGTCCCGCATCGGGCGCCCTGCTCAGTGGGGAGTCTGCTCCTCCCTCTGCCCCTCCCCCTGCTTGTGCTCTCTCTCTCAAATAAATAAATAAAATCTTAAAAAAAAAAAAAAAAGGAATTCTTTTGTTCCTAGAGGCGCCCAGGTGGTATAGTCAGTTAAACGTCCAACTCTTGGTTTTGGCTCGGGTGATGATCTCGGGGTCCTGGGATCAAGCCCCGTATGAGGCTCCACACCCTGCATGGAGTCTGCTTAGAATTCTTTCTCCCTCTTCCTCTGCCCCCTACCCCGCGTGCTGTCTCTCTCTCAAATAAATAAATAAATCTTTTTCATTTGAGAGAGAGAGGGAGAGAACACAAGCAGGGCGAGGGGCAGAGGGAGAGAGAGAGAAGCAGACTTCCCACTGAGCGGGGATCCCCACTCGGGGCTCAATCCCAGGACCCCGGGATCATGACCTGAGCTAAAAGTGGATGCTTAACCAACTGAGCCACCCAGGCACCCCAAATAAATAAATCTGAAAAAAAAAAAGAATTATTTTGTTCCAAAATGGAAATTATTTTTAAAATAAATATTGACAGAAATTTTTAAAAAATAGTATAAATGCAAAAGAGTATTAAGAATAAAATTATGGGGCGCCTGGGTGGCTCAGTCGTTAAATGTCTGCCTTCGGCTCAGGGCGTGATCCCGGGGTCCTGGGATCGAGCCCCATGTCAGGCTCCTCCGCTGGGAGCCTGCTTCTTCCTCTTCCGCTCCCCCTGCTTGTGTTCCCTCTCTCGCTGNATTCGAATAAAAGATTTTATTTATTTATTCGAATAAAAGATTTTATTTATTTATTCGAATAAAAGATTTTATTTATTTATTCGAATAAAAGATTTTATTTATTTATTCGAATAAAAGATTTTATTTATTTATTCGAATAAAAGATTTTATTTATTTATTCGAATAAAAGATTTTATTTATTTATTCGAATAAAAGATTTTATTTATTTATTCGAATAAAAGATTTTATTTATTTATTCGAATAAAAGATTTTATTTATTTATTCGAATAAAAGATTTTATTTATTTATTCGAATAAAAGATTTTATTTATTTATTCGAATAAAAGATTTTATTTATTTATTCGAATAAAAGATTTTATTTATTTATTCGAATAAAAGATTTTATTTATTTATTCGAATAAAAGATTTTATTTATTTATTCGAATAAAAGATTTTATTTATTTATTCGAATAAAAGATTTTATTTATTTATTCGAATAAAAGATTTTATTTATTTATTCGAATAAAAGATTTTATTTATTTATTCGAATAAAAGATTTTATTTATTTATTCGAATAAAAGATTTTATTTATTTATTCGAATAAAAGATTTTATTTATTTATTCGAATAAAAGATTTTATTTATTTATTCGAATAAAAGATTTTATTTATTTATTCGAATAAAAGATTTTATTTATTTATTCGAATAAAAGATTTTATTTATTTATTCGAATAAAAGATTTTATTTATTTATTCGAATAAAAGATTTTATTTATTTATTCGAATAAAAGATTTTATTTATTTATTCGAATAAAAGATTTTATTTATTTATTCGAATAAAAGATTTTATTTATTTATTCGAATAAAAGATTTTATTTATTTATTCGAATAAAAGATTTTATTTATTTATTCGAATAAAAGATTTTATTTATTTATTCGAATAAAAGATTTTATTTATTTATTCGACAGAGATAGAGACAGCCAGCGAGAGAGGGAACACAAGCAGGGGGAGTGGGAGAGGAAGAAGCAGGCTCACAGCAGAGGAGCCTGATGTGGGGCTCTATCCCATAACGCCGGGATCACGCCCTGAGCCGAAGGCAGACGCTTAACCGCTGTGCCACCCAGGCGCCCCAACATAGCAAAATGTTAACAATTGTAGCTTGACCTAGGGCATGTGAATATTCACTCCTCAGTCCTTTCAGCTTTCCGTATGCTTGGACATTTTCATAATGACACATTGGGAACAATGTAACCATGTTTTATTGCCTGCATTTCCTCCCCTGTATGCTAGTCTGGGGACTAGCCTATCTCAGTCCCCTCCCTTTCTCTCTTTTTAAGACACTCTCACCTTTGAGAATCTGAATTCTCCGGACTACTTTCCAGAAGAATTTATTATTTATTTTTAGTTAATCACACAGTTCTCAACGTTTTGCATGCAAGGACTCGTTTAATCCTCACAATGACCCTGTGGGGAAAGTGCTCTTATTATCACCGACCTGAGCCTCAAGTTGTGCGTCGCATCTTCAGGGCCCTTCCCTAAACCCCAAGTTAAGATCCCTTGCTGGAGGGCTGGGACATGGAACTATGTTAGAGCTGTGGGTACATGGGGTTTCTCTGGAGTCTAGGACCCAGCATGGGGCCTGGCAATGAACGTTTGTTGAGTGACTGAATGAACATTGCACATGGGGCAAAGGTTGCCATGCACTTAGAAACCCCCCCCCCCAGGAGATAACAAGGCATCTCTGAGGGCCAGACCCCGGCAGCCCTGAGCTCAGCAGAGGAGGTGCTCCCTGCAGAAGGGATAACCTAACGACATAACTGTCAGTTCCTCAAAGGTGAGAGCATGAGTGTCTGACTCCCATTCTCTGGCAACCCTCTCAGGGGACTGGTCCTTAGGGGTGATCAGGGATGCATCCAGATTTTAGATGTCCACATCACGGGGGCGGGGGGCAGGCTTTATAGGTAGACAGGCCTGAGTCTGAATTCCGTCTCTGCCTCTTTCTTAGCTGTGTGGCCTCAACCAAATTACTTAACTGCTTTGTGCCTGTTTTTTTTTAATCCAAAATTGTTTTGGGTCAAAACAATCCCTGCCTTATAGGGTTTTAGGGGGGAGGGTGTAAGAGAATCAACATGTACAAAGTACTTGGCTCATAGTAAACAAGATGTGCTGGCTGTTGCTATTTAGGCTTCAGTGTGTGGACATAGGGCATTTGCTGCCCAATGACATTGGCCTTCCCAAAATGCAGCCTACTGGTGCCAGCCTCGAGGGTTTTCTCTCAAAAACGCCACCACATAGGGTTGACATCTTGTAAAGGCCCATTTACCATCTCAGGCAGCGTGGATAGTTTCACTAGTTGATGTCAAATCGAAGGGGGGGTTGATGTCCAGCTGAATCCCCTTTAAATGATGGACAGTCTTTTAAGGATATGTGTTCTCTTCCTGGCCGCTGGGGATGGTGGAATCCTATCATTTGCCAGCTAGTTCATTTGAGGCAAGATGTGGGGATCCAACTGGCCTCAGTGTCCTCCTCCATAACATGGGCGTGATAGCAAGAGTGGTGCCTAATCTGATCAATTGTCAAGAGTGTTTCACTGTAAATTGTACAGGGGGCATACTTATCAGATACTCTTATCCTTATTTTACACGTGAGGAAATTGATGCTGTGAGATTGCCCACAGTCACCCAGCTAGCAAGAGGTGGGAGCTGGGACTCTGACCCCCCCGGGTCTTCCTGATCACGCCATATTACCCAGCCTCCCTAAATTGTCAGGCTCTGCCTGTGGCTGCCTTTAACCCATGATCCTGGGTCTATCCCAGGTAACCCAGAGATTGATTTTCCACAAAATATCAGAATCCCCAAGGGGTGCTTGTTAGAAATGCTGACTTGGAATCTCTTGAGAGCAGGTGATTAGAAATCCGCATTTTAAGCAAACCCTGCTCTGCGGTAAGTCCGAGAGCCTCTGCACTCTGCTTTTCATTTCTGGACATAAATGCCCATCCTCTTCATGCCAGAGGCTGCCGTTTTTATTTCTTAAAGTATCGAGGAGACAGAAAGCATTCACAGAAAAAAGAGTCTGAGAACATCTGATGGTGCAGGTGTATTTCCCCACACCTCCCCCCCCAAGGCTTCCTTAAGGCAGAGACAGTAGAAAATCGTGGGAGGTTGTATAAAACACATAGGCTCTGGAGTCCGAATTGCCACCTGGGACAAATGAATCTCCCAGCCTTAGTGGTCTGTCTATAAAATGGGCATGCTAAAATCAACCTTCCAGGGGTACCTGGGTGGCTCAGTCAGTTAAGCATCTCTTTTTTTTTTTTTTTAAGATTTTATTTACTTATTTGACAGCCAGCCAGCGAGAGAGGGAACACAAGAAGGGGGAGTAGGAGAGGAAGAAGCAGGCTCCCTGCTGCCTGATGCAGGGCTCAATCCCAGGACCGTGGGATCATGACCTGAGCCAAAGGCAGACGCTTAATGACTGAGCCACCCAGGCGCCCCTAAGCATCTGACTCTTGATTTCAGCTCAGGTCATGATCTTGGGGTCCTAAGAACAAGTCTCCCCTCCCAGGGCTCCTCACTCAGAGGGGAGTCTGTTCTCTCCCTCTCCCTCTGCCCCTCCCCCCCGCTCATCCTCTCTCTCTTTCTCTAAAATAAATAAATAAATATATATATAAATCTAAATCAATCAATCAACCAACAAAACAAGCCTTCCAGGATCATTGTGAGAATTAAATAAGTAGACACATCTCCAGGTGCTTGCCCTCCTAGCACTTACTGTGGTGTGTTTAAACGTTAAAAATTTGTCCCACAGGGGTGCCTGCATGGCTCAGTCATGAAGCGTCTGCCTTTGGCTCAGGTCCTGTGGGATTGAGCCCCAAGTCAGACTCTCCGCTCAGGGGAGAGCCTGCTTCTCCCTCTCCCTCTTCTGCCTGCTGCTCCTACTGCTTGTGTTCTTTCTCTGTCAAATAGATAACTAAAATCTTTAAAAACAAAGATTTTAGTTATCTATTTGACAGAAAGAGAATGAGAGAGCACAAGCAGGGAGAGTAGCAGGCAGAGGGAGAGGGAGAAGCAGACTCCCCACTGAGCAGGAAGCCCCATGCAATGCAATGCGGGGGGGCTCGGACCCAGGACTCTGGGATCACACTTGAGCCAAAGGCAGACGCTTAACGCCTGAGCCACCAAGGAGCCCCAGGTAAATAAAATCTTTAAAAAATTTTTTTTGTCCCACCAATATATCCTCAGCTCCTAAGATGTGTCTGCTGCAAAGGTTTGGGGAAGAGATAACATTTATAAAGTCTGCCGCGCTCACAGCTGATCCTCAATAAATTAAATACACACATATGTACGTGGATATATACACACACACATACCTGTGTGTGTATATATGTAAGTGCATGCGTGTGTGTGTGTACAAAATTAAGAGAGGGAAAGAAGGACATTTGAGAGAACTCTCATGGGATGGGGGAGTCCTCTGGAATCATTGGAGCCGGTAGTGGTAGCGAGGATGACGCTGTATTTGGAATCAGAAGCTCTGGATTCAAATCCAGTCCGGGCCCGACCCGCTCTGAGCCAGTGCCAGGGATGCCATACTGCCAGTCTCTCTGGTTCATCTCCCTTTACCTACTGGGTCTTCTAAGTAGCCTCAAATCCTTTCTGGAAAGATCTCAAACATAAAACACCAGTCGACTGAAGGTCTGATGCCTCTCTGAGCCTCTGGTCCTCATCCGTGCTAAGGGCACAAAGCAGCTAGGGTTTTGGGGGGAGCTTTCTGTGAAAGCACCTGGCAACGTGGGGGCTTTTTACACCGATGGGGAAGGGCCAAGGTGCTGAGCTTGACCAGCATCAGCCCACAAATACAGACTTGCCCACCGAAAAAGCCCTACAAGGGAAGGCCACGTTTAAAGGGAATAAAGGTGGATTCCAGGCATGAGCTTTCCACGGGGCAGGGGGACTTCCCCGCCCCCAGGTGCGCAGCCCGCGCCGCCCACCCCGGGCGCGAGGCGAAGGAAGCCGCGCTCTAGGACCCGAGGAGGAAGAGCTGCAGGGAGAGGGTGCCTCCAGCGGGTGCTGCCGCGAGCGGCCGGCCGAGGCGGCTGGAAATGAAAGTAAAGCGCTCCGGAGCCACATGGACGGAGCTGCCGGGGCGGCGGCGCCGGGAGCAGGATGCGGCCGCCCGTAATTAAATAGCATTTACTCTTATTATTACTAATAATAATAACGTAATCATACCTCTAGTCATAGCATACCATTTATCGGGCTCGGCGCAGGCCCGCGGGGAGCGCAGCCCGGCCGAGGTGAGTGCTGCGCGCGGCCCGAGCTCGGCGGGGTAGAGGCCGGGGCCCGACCGCGTCCCAGCGGCGGGCGCGGGAGGGCTCGGGGGCGCCCGGGGGCCGCGCCGGGCCGGGAGGACGCGCGGGGAGCCCTGGCCAGGCCGAAGCTGCGCCGGGCCACCCGCAAAGTGCATTTTGCAGAAATAAAGAGCCGCCAAATCTTCATTTCCTCTTTTTTGGGGCTCTCCCTCCCCGTCCCCGTGCCCTGCCCCAAAGTTTCAAAGTTGTGCGGCCGGGGGCACCTGCCGCTGGGTGATTTGGCCGCCCATGCAGCTCCCAGGGGGGTGCCTTGGAATTTTCTTCCTTGGGGGCTCCCGCCCCGGCATCCGGAGCTTTGGGGTGCGCGGATGCTTTGCCGGCCCCCGCAAAGAGGGTCGAGGGGGCTGGCAGGGGCGATTCTGGCAGCGCGCCCCTTCCTTTTGTGTGCGCCTTGGCCCCGCAGCGCCAATAGTTGAAGGGACCGCAGCAAAGGCCGAGGAGCGCGGCCGCCGACGGGTCGCCTCTGCCGGCTACGGCGGCCACGCGAGCCCGGGGATCCGGGGCCTGCGGCCCGGCCCGGGGGGAGGGGGCGGCAGGAAAGGGGGGCGCGGTCTGGGCAGGGGGGCATTTCCGGTCGCGAGATCCGTCCCTAGGCTGGGAGGCCTGAGCGGGGCGGGTCGCTGGGCCGGGAGCGCGCGGGGACTGCGGGGGGCGGGGAGGGGGGCAGCTCCAGCGCCTGGGGGCGCCCCCCGGAGATGGGCGCCCCAGAGTCACTGACCCGGGCCTCGGACCCTCCTCCCACCCTCAGCGGGCCTCAGGGAACCCCCCCTCCCCGGGCCCGCACCCTCCTTTCCCCTCTTTCCCTTTAAAATCTCTCTGGCTCAGATGTTTATAAGGTGCCTGGTTTGGGGGTCTTTCGCAGAGACAAAGCAGTTTTCCCAGGAGAAAAAAACAAAAAACGTAGGAACGTTCCCTCTGCCCCTGATGGCTGTGGTGCCAACATGGCATCAATGGGGAAGATTAGGGGCTGGAGCCAGGAAAGGGGGAGTCTGGGGCTGGTGAAGGGGGCTGGGCCTGGACCGGGGGACTGGGGGCCCACAGCAGCTTTGTCCGGGATTTCGTTTCTCTGGGGCTGCTCACAGAGACTTTGGTATCTAGGTACCATACTTTGAACCCCAACTTCTTACCATTTTCCTCAGCATCTGCAATTCATCCAGTCCCATGAAAATAGCAGAATGCAGATCCTTGGATTTTCACACAAATGGGATAATTATAGTACATTTAGCAACTGTTGGACACAAAATTCCAGCGGCATCTTTATTCTACTACCAAGACTACTACTGCCCCCCTCCCCACAGACAACTGTACCCACCAAAGTCTTCTTTCCCCATTTTGACTTCCCATAGAAATTGGACTGCGGGGTAGAACGATGCCTGGCCAAAATGCTATTGGGGCAGGTTTGAGGCATGAGCTACCTCAAGCGGGGAAGGAGAAACCCGTGTTGAGGAGGGATGAGATCTGAGGATCAGAGAGAGATTTTGTGGTCCCTGAGCAAGAACCAGGTTTGTGTCCTACGGATCCTCTGAATTCTAGGCTGTTGGCTTTTTGTTTGGGATGGACAATTAAGGATGCGGGTGTGGGTGGATTATTTGGGGCTAAGAAGCTCTGTGGGATGAGCTAGTCTCTAGGTATAAGAAAGTTAAGGCGTCAGTAGGTTTGGATTTGAGACTCTGAAAATAATAATCCCTTAAATAGAACTTTTTAGTTTATAACAAAAGGGCTTTCACATATGCTAGCTCGTCTGTGCTCCATAGCAACCATGTCAGGTAGACATTATTCAATCCTCATTTTCCAGATGAGAAACCTGAGGCTTCTAGAATCGAACGTCCCCCTGGAAAGTCACACAGCAGAGCTAGCGTCCCCACTTAGTTTTCAGACTCCAGTCTTCAGCCTTTCCCAGAGGCCTGGGCCACCTTAGCAAGTTAGTTTTTGAATGCCTTCTGTGAGCATGGTGAGATGCTGTGGGGCAGTCTTGGGGTTGAGTTTGTCATTTAGATTCTGGCTGCAAAGAAAGTCAACCCTAGTAGAACCCATGAGAAGACCAAGACGTGCTCAATACTGGAGTCAATGCAGTGGGAGGGAGCAGAAGAGAGAGCTCTCAGGGTAACCTGGGAAAGTTAGGGGAGGCTTCCTCCAGGAACTGGATCTTGAGCTTGACCGAATGGGGAGGTTTGGCTGGGGGAGAGAAGAGGAAGGGAATTCCTGGGCTGGCCACAGTTGCTTCTGTGCCGGGAGGCTGATGGACATTCTGACTCTTACGGTGGTTCCGGGGGGGGGGGGGGTTTTTGTCTCCATTTCACGGATGGAAAAACTGAGGAACGCAGGATTCATGTGGCTGGCCCGATGTCAGCCACCTGGATTGGAACCCAGGCTTATGTGACTGTCGAGGGTGCTATGTGGAGATTGGTGTCAGAATTGGCTTGCCTCCATTTCAAATGTGTAGACGAAGAACAGAGACCAGGACAGTCTAATTTGGTAAATGCATTGGGGGTGGGGGCTTAACCCCAAAGACCAGCAGGCTCCCCAAGGCTGGGGAGTTTTACTGAACTCCCTTATATCCCAGGGGCTCACGGGGCTGGCCCAGTGAAAGTACTTAGGAGATTTCTGGAAGCATGCCTGGAGAAGGCAGAATGGTGGTGAAGGAGGACTGGGCTCTGAGTGTGGAATCTCAGTTCACTTCCTCAGTGCCTGCGGGTGCCTGGCTCGACACCTTGAGGGAGCTTGTCTTTTGGAAAGGAGGATGATAAGGGTGATTAACCTGAGCTTCCCAAGGGCAGACACTGGGTCTGATTCACCCCATGTGCCCCAGGCCTCAGTGGAGGTGACAGAAGGGCACATTCAGCCAATGTGTTGTCATGTTGAATTATACCCCCTTGTAGAGGAGGAAGGGTTTTCTTTTTGCCCTGGGGTGGAAGTCTTCCTAGAAGAACTACCACTTGAACATTTGGGAGGTGGGTTCAAAAAGGCCAGAGAAGGCATCCTGAGAAGAAGCACTGAGCCGGGCAAAGGCAGGGCAGTGTGAAGAAGGACCGGGCAGACCACCTGGTCCAGACACGATGTGGGGTGCAGGTGTGAGTTCACGGCCCTGGGGTTCTGTGGGCGGAAATCTCCCTTTCTGAATACAAGCCCTGAGGTTTGATGGTGTGTGATGGTAGCCTGTGGGGAGAAGCCCAGTGCCCCGGGGAACAGGGCAGGAGAGTCAGATGAGAAGAACTACGCGTGGAAGGTTTTTAAGATTTTTAATCCTGTAGCCATTACCCAAGCCAGCATTTCCTATAGTCCGGCCCTGTTGTGAGTGCTTTTTCCTAGATGAGTTTACTTAATCTTTGTAACAGCCCTACAGGTAAGCACTATAACTGTCCCCATTTTACAGATGAAGAAACTGTCAAGGGAGGTGCAACGGCAGAGCTGGAGAGCAGACCCAGGCAGCCTGGCTCCTGAGCTGGCTCCGAGTGGGACTAGGGACTGGGAGGGACGGGCGGAGAGAGCGACGGGTCGGGCAGTGGTAGCTTCAGATGGCAGAGGTGCAGGTGTCCTCTGGGGAAGTCTGGCTGCAAGCCGAAGCTGGAGCCTCGGCCTGGCCTGATGAAGTGACTGCTACGTGTCAGCTCCCGGGAGCCTCCACGGAAGCCAGCTCCTTTCATCACATTTAATGGCCCATAGAAAACGGGCTCACTTTCCTTTCTCTGTCATCACCAGCTACGGGGCTCCTTCCTGCCTTATTTATTTCCCTAGGAAGTCTGTTTCTCGGCTCTCGCGCTGATGGCTTCTGCAGGTGTGTGAGCGCTGTTTCCCCATCAGGCTGTGGGGCCACTGCTGCGTTCAGAACCCTGCTGTAGGCGACTTCGGGCAGCCGCGGGGCCGAGCCCCCACTTGGAGCCTGACCCACGGGCTTGATGGCAGCAGCGGCCGTTCGGGACCCCAGCCACCACGTACTGAAGGCTGCCGTGTGCCAGCCCTGTGCTTGGCGCTGTCTGGGCCTTCTCTTACTGAATCCGCTCAACAACTCTTTGAGGCAGGAACGAGTTTTCGCAGCCCCATCTTGCAGATGAGGAAACAGGGTTCAAGATCACCGGGCTGTGGTAGAGCCGGGAGTCGGGGTCAGAGGGAGCCAGGCAGTTTGCCCTCCCGAGCCCAGGGTCTTAGCTGCTCTGCAAGAGAGGTGCCTTCAAGTTATTTTGTTTAGTTAGTTAGTAATCTCTACACCCAATGTGGGGCTCAAACTCCCGACGCTGAGATCAAGGGTCGCGTGCTCTACCGACTGAGTCAGCCAGGCGCCCCACAAGTTCTTTTAGTCTCCTTGAAGCTCTTATCTATCCAGAAATCTCAATTATCTATTGTTTGTATTGTGTTTTGGGCCATATTCTCATGAATCCTCTTGACACTTCTTTAAAAGGTAAGAAGTCCTTGTTTTGCAGAAGAAGAAAATGGAGGGGTCACCGGCCCTCCAGCTCTTCCTATCCTTTCCACGCTGTGGCTTGGAAAGGGAACAGGGTGTTACGTTCCCTGGGAGAGCCTTGTCTTCCAAAGTGCTGGGGTCAGCCGGCGAGCATCCATTGATCACCTGCTGTGAGGGTGCAGGGGAGGTGGAGGCTGTGACCCTTCCGGGGTTTACAGAGGTTCACCTGTGCTCTTGTTCTCTGGAGCATTCCGTGTCATTCCCTGTCCCCCTGGCAGGCAGAGGAACTTAGGGCAGGGAGTCCAAAGTCCTGAGTTTCATTCCCAACTCCAGCACACACTAGCTGTGTGTTCTGGGGGCACAATCATATTGTCACTCTTGGCCTCAGTGTCTCATTCTGTGAAATGGCCTCACCGATTCAGTCCCATCTTCCCTGGGTGTGCTGAGAGAGTCAAATGAAAAGAATTTGAAAACTATTAAGACCACTGGTGTGACAGCATTGTTGTGGTGGCTATAACCTCCAGAATGTTCCTGAATCTTCCCCACTGCCTACCTTGATCCGGCCAGGCCCACCGCAATAGTTTGCTAACTCATCTTCCAGCTTCCCCTCTTGTCATCTACCCTCAATGCAGCAGCCTGATGGATCTTCTCAAGATTTAAATGGGATCTTGTCCCTCCTCTACTGAAAAGCTTCCAGTGGCTTCTTCACACACACACACACACACACAACGCAGTGCTGGCTCCCCAGTCCGGCCTGCACATAGCTTTCTAACCAGCCTTACTCGTCCTCTCGAAACTTGCTTCCTACTTGGCTTGCCCTCACTCTAGCGCTGCGGTCACACTGGCCTTCTGTCTTTTCCTCGAACATTCCGAGCTTGTTCGCACCTCAGGGCCCTTACCTTTGCTGGACGCTTTGCTGGTGCACACTTACCTACCTTCTGTGTTCCCGTGGCTGGCTCCTTCCTATTTCTCTTAAATGCTCCCTCCCCGAAGGGCTGTCACTCCCTGCCACATTTCCGATTTCAGTTTGGTTCTAACTCTTCTCTGTAGCCTTACTTGTCGTGTGCATTTAACTTTGGCCTGTTTATGTGTCTTCCCACGCCTGGACCTCTAGTTCTACAAGGTCAGGGACTTTATTAATTTCATCCCCCCAGCATCTGGCAGAGCCCCTGGCACACAAAGGTGCTCTGTGGTTATTTGTTGAATAAATGAATAATAGTAGCAGGGTGGTCCAGAGCAGCCCTTGCCAAAAAAGGGTGGCCTAGGTAGATAAAAACTGCAAAGGAATTGGTGTTGACTGATCAAAAAGCAGTTACGGGGTACTTTTGTAAGTTGCCAGGTCCTCTCTAACAGTACGGGTGCAGGAGAAAAGCAAATGTCCGATCTCTTGGATATGGGGGTTAGGGGCCCACTATAGAAATCTGCAAAATCATCTTGCAAGGTGGGTATATCATGAGCTCCATCTCCCAAATGACAAATCCAAGGCTCAGAGAGGTGCCCTCAACACTAGGGTGGGGCTGTGCTGGGATTGGAACCAGGTCCCCTGGAACCCCTGGAGACAGAGTTGTGGGTGTGAACCCTTCCCATGCACTGCGGCCCCCAAGTAGCTATGAGCAGAAGACAAGAAAGTAAAAGCGGTTTGTAACCAGAGGGCTGCAGGCCGGAGGGTTATGCTCTGCCGCTTACTCTTGGCTTGGCTTAGAGGGGGGCCATGGGGGAGGGGGGCGCTGAGGGAAGTTTCCTGAACTTTGGTTTCTGTTCAAGGTAGCTAAAAGCAAACAGTCTGCAAGTTGCCGAGGCCTGTGGGCGGTCCATTTCTTGTGTTCATTCCTTGACAGGTGGTTTCTGGTGGAGCCTGACGTGGTGCCTAGTGCCTCTAGCTTTCTTCCTCAGCAGCTGGGTGGCCTTGGGCAGGTCAGAGACTCTCCAAGCCTCACTTCTGTTTAAGACTTTATCTGTTTATTTATTTTCAAGCCTAGCTTTTCTGTGGAAAGTGGGATTAATAGCACCTGCTTTTGAGATTATGGTAGGGATAAACATGATTCCTTAGGACCGGGCTTCTAAATCATCTCTGCACTGCAGACCCATTGGGCAGCCTGGGGGAGCCCAGGAACAGCCTCTCAGAATACTGGTTTTATTATTTGCTTATTTATTTATTTAAAAGATTTTATTTATTTGAGAGAGAGGGGGCATGAGCAGGGGGAGGGACAGAGGGAAAAACAGACTCCCCGCTGAGCCCAGAGCCTGATAACAAGGACATGGGGCTCGATCCCAGGACGCTGAGATCATGACCTGAGCCAAAATCAAGGGTTGGACGCTTCACTGATTGAGCCACCCAGGTGCCCCAGAATCCTGTTTTTAAATGCATGAAGTAAAATACACAGGATTGCGGAGGAAACCAGTTCTCCTGAACTGTGGCCGGGCTCTTCTCTCAGTGCACTATAAAACAAGATCTGGCAGTGAGGCTGATACAAGCACCATGATTTCGAAGTTGTGATGAGCGTGAACAATATTTTGTTGTGCGGGCAGTAGCTGAAATGTGACAGGGAAAGAGCTGCGATTTCTAGCACGACACTACTGCAGCCTATGGCCTGCATTCGTAATTAAAGGGAATGCTAAATACCAGGTAGGGGTTAGTGAAAAGAACTTGCGTTTTTTCCCATCCAAGTTCATGGCCCCCTGAATTCTCGCTGTGGTCCACAGATTCAAAACCATTGCCATAAGAGGTGCATGACACCCAACACATAAGCCCCAGAAATGAGCCAAGACCCTTCCTCGACCTCCTTGGAGCAGAGAGTCCTTCGGTGGACAGACAGGGTGTACGAAGCCTGTGCGGAAGGGATAAATGCTGACCTGGGATTCTGACAAGTGAGGTCAAGGACAGCAAAATGGAATCTTTGCTGGTCTCTGAGCAAGCTGTTGAGGGCCTGGTGAGTCAGGAAAAGTGTCAGCCATCTTTGGAGATGACGTAACCTCAGGTAGTGTTCATGTGGTGTGTGGCAACTCTGCAGTCCACACTGTCTGCTCCTTTTCCATAAAACGTGGGGTAGGTGAGAGCCAGGCAGGTGGAATGTGGGATGAGGCTGGAGGCAGCTGGTGGGGATGGGGGAGGAAGTACCTTTGAGTTGGGAGGTGAGAGTGCGTGGGCTCCAGAGCCCAAGTGCCAGGGTTCAAGTCCCCACTCTGTCACTTACAATCTGTGTGGCCCTTGGAGGTTAGTTCACCTCCTTGTGCCTTGGTCTCCCCATCTGTAATATGGGGTTGATAATAGTACTTTCTTATGGGGTGTTGTGAGATTTTTTAAAGATTTATTGATTTTTTTGAGACAGAGAGAGAGAGAATGCATGGGGAGGGGCAGAGGGAGAAGGAAACTTTAGCAGACCCCTCGCTGTACTCAGAGCCGGGTGCAGGGTTCAATCTCACAACCCTGAGATCATGACCTGAGCCAAAACCGAGTCAGACGCTTCACTGACTGCGCCAACTAGGGGCCCAGAGAATTAAGTATTATATTTAAAGCTCTCCTACCTGGTAGGAGAAAAAGCTTAATAAAGGACTGAAATCAGCATCTTTACAGTCCCCGTATGCTGCCCAGAGATGATTCAGATGCAGCTTCTGCCTTCACAGAGCCCATAGTTCAGGGAGAGATGGGGACGTAAGCACACACCATCGGTGAACTAGGGTGAGTGCAGTGGTTGTGCTGAGCCTTGGGTGCTGTGTTAGGGTGGGGGTTGGGGAAAGAGTCTTCCGGCTAGAGGAGCCACCTCAGCTGGGCTTTAAAGAAGCACCAGGCGCTAGCCAGGGTGGGAAGGAAGCAGTGGGTGTGAGGGCTGTTCCAGACAGCGTGGGCAGCTTGGGTCTGACATTATCAGAGTGTAACCTTCCAGGCCAGCCATGGGGCTGGAGGGGAGGCCAGGCACTCCCTACAGTGCTGCGTGCCCGCGATGAGCAGCTTGGCCTTTGTCCTTCTGGTAGTGGGTGTCATCAAGGTTTTGTTTGTTTTTCAACTTCTATCCACAGGAAGTAGCAAAAATAGTACAAAGAGTTCCCTTCACCCAGCTCCCCCTGATGATGGCATATAGTGGTTGTACATGATCAGAACCAGAAAGTTCATATTGGTGACTTAGGAGCCTATAGCCCTTACTCAGTTTTCACCTTTAAAAAAGAAAAAGCCGCATTCATCTGTGTGTGCACACGTGTGCACCTGGAAGGGTTTTGAGCAGGGGAGTGACATTGACATACGTGTTGGACAAACATCCTTGACCAGCAAGTGGCAGCAGATTGGAGGGGGCTTGTTGGAGGCTGTTGACAGGAGATGCTGAGGGCCTGAGAGCCGTGGTCATGGAGGTGGTGGGAGGAGCTGCAGAGTGGAGAACTGTTTCGGAGGTAATGGTGGAAGGAACTGGGGACTGAGAACAGGATGGCAGTTGGAGCTGTGACTGGAGTTCGGGGGAGTAGGAGCACGAGAGATGCTGCTGAGTTAAGTTTGGAACATGGTAAGTTGGAGGAGCACCCAACTGGGATGGGCACCTGGGAGAACTTGCCGGGCACAGAAGTGTCCAGGCTGGGTCTTAACGAATGAATAGGAGTTGGCTAGGTGCGCATGTGGGGAGAGGGCATTCTAGGTAGAGGGCCCAGGATTTGGAAAAGCATGGAGGTCCTAAGCAGCCTGGGTGTTGGACATCTAGGTAGCACCACTCAGAGAGTAAGAGACATGAATCTGAAATATTGGGGAGGGGGCGAGCCTGGCGGGAGGAACAGATTTGTGAGTCATCGACATGACTCACGAGATCATGAAATGTAAGAGCTCATCTAGGGAGAGCATGCAGAGTGAGGAGAGCAGGAGCACTGTCCTTTAAATGGAAGCTCAGATGCACTGGTCTTGAGACCTGGGCAGAGGAAGAGGAGCCCCTAACAGACAGAACAGGACCGATCAGAGAGGTGTGAGAAGGACCTGGCAGTTGCAGCTGAGAGTCCTGAAAAAGGCGAGTGACAAACTGTCCCTCTACTGGACTCAGCAACCAGGAGGTCCCTGGGATGGGGAGGACCCTTGGCAAGCACCTTTGGTGGAGTGGAAGGGGGGTTGCTGAGATTTGGGGAGTGGGAGGTGAGGATGTAGAGACAGTGTAGACTACATTTCATGAAACGTGACCAAGAAAAGGAAGAGATGTTGTACATTATTCAGAAGGGGATTCAGGATCAGGGGAGGGAATTATTTGGGGGTGGGGGAGACTGGAGCGTGAGGACAGGTTGAGGAGTCCTAAGGCTGGGTCTGATTGCTTAATGGGCAACAGAGATGGTGATGCGTGTGGGCCCCAGGGCCAGGCTGCCAGGATTTAAATCCCAGCTCTATCATGTGCCGGCTGTGTCACCTTGGGGAAGTCATGTAACTTCTCTGTGCTTCTCTTTTCTCCTCTGCAAAATGAGGATGATAGGCTGTCTCACAGGGTGTGCTGAAAAGTATTATGTATAAAGAGATCATGACATGCCAAAAAAGAGAGAGAGAGAGAGAGATCATGCCAGCCCCTGGCACATGGTAACCCCTCAGCAAATGTTAATATTATTACTTGATTATTTCAGTGTCCATTTTTCTCATGTATTCAACTCATTCATTCTTATCTATATAATGCCTGGGTTGGGTGAATTGATTCATTGGTCCGTTTCTTTTACCACCATTTACGGAGCACTTGGTTCTGCACCAAGCACAGGGCCAGGCATTGAGATTTTTGAAGAGGCTGGCGCAGTCTCTGCCTGGTCTGATGAAGATCTGAATCTCTGACATCCTGTCAAAATCAAACTCTTCTCAAAAGTGGTAGGGGGGCGGGGAAAGAAAAAGAAAAAGTATGCTTCCTTCATGGTTTGCAGGTCAATGGTTTGGTCTTTCTCTTTGGAAGAACAGCCCATGACACTTGGGCAGACTTGGGAACACTGGGTTTGAAAACAGGCTACTGGTTCCCACTTGGCCTCTGCCCTACCAGGTTGGTCTCAAGTTAGTCATCTCATTTTGTATTTTAGATTATAAGGTTAATACTTGCTCTGTGCAAAAAATCCAAATAATGCTGAGGTCCATAAAGCAGAAAGTGTTCTGTGTCCTGTTGCCCCTTGGCAGACCCCAGTCCCCAGAGAGAACCAGTTAAATTGGTGAATATCTTTCAGACTTCCTCTTGATGTAAACACACATTGCACACAGATGTGATCATACAATACAGAATGTTCTGGAATCTGCTGCTTTTTTTTTCTCTCAACTATGAATGGCGGCATCCCGATGACAAGGCATATAAATAGATTCAATAGCTGCATTGTATTCCATAGAAGGGTGTACTCTAACTCAATGGATTGATTCTCTACTGGTGGACGTTAAAGTTCCTTCTAGTTTTTCACTCTTAAAAAAATACATCCCGTACAAATATAACTGAGTGCTTGTACAAGGATTTTAGTAGATTAAATTCTTGGAAGTGAAGTTTCTGGGTCAAAAGGAAAGGGCACTTTATCATGTAGAAGGCTTTTGGCTGCAAGTAACAGAATTGCTACCTCAAAACGGGCGTTTATTATAATCTCAGGTGATAAATGAGGCGGAGCAGTCCCAGGATCAGCTAACTGAGGGGTCAGAAATGTCACTGAACACCTTTGGTCTGTCTTTCTGCTCCGCCATCCCCAGCGCGTGCATCTCACTACCCGCTGTCATACAGCGGCAGGAAAGGAACGATGGCTTCTGTCCCTTTTTAAGTGTGAAGAAAACCATTCCCAGAAACCCCTTTGCTGACTTCCTCTCCTCTCTCATTGGTCAGGATGATGTCGCCTGCCCTTGGCTAATCCAATCACCGGCAAGTAAAAGGACCATTATGATTGGCTGAGTCCAGTGCAGGGCCCCCTGAGTGACTGGGAAAGGAACAGGCTGGGGGCTGTGCTGGGGAGAATGAAGGGCAACTGGGTGCCTTGTTCTTTTTGGTAGATGTTGGCAGTCCGGGCTGTCTTTGTGCTTGCCGCATTGGAGAGTAGCCATTCCTCGGCCTGCATTAAGCAGGCTTTCCTCTCACAGTAGTCTCAGAGGTGCCAAGTGGAGTCTTGTTTATCCTGTGGTTCAGTGAGTTCGAGTGTCTTCTTCATGATTCACAGTTCCTGTGGATTTCCTGTGTATGTTCTTTGCCCCTCTTGTTAAGTAATCATAATGATCATACAATAGCCATGGTTGATATTAAATGCTTATTCTGTGCCTGGCATCTCATCGAATCTTCACAACAACGCCGTAAAGAAGGTATTAGTATCCTTGGGGCGCCTGGGTGGATCAGTCAGTTAGGCGTGGGACTCTTGATTTCCGCCGGGGTCATGATCTCGGGGTGGTGGGATCAAGCCCTGAGTTGGGAGTCCCCACTCAGTGGGGTGTCTGCTTCTTCCCCTGCTACTCCCCCATTCACGTGCTCAGGCCCACTCTTGCTCTCTATCAAATAAATAAATAAATAAAATCTTAAAAAAAAAAAAAAGGAAGAAGGTACTAGTGTCCCTGTTTTAGAAATGAGGGAAGTGAAACACGAGAAATGAAGCAACTTGCATACAGTTAATAAGGAACAGGGCTTGGATTTCAACTCGCTTGTGAACCTGGGTGTGTGGTGACATACTGTGCTGACATGCTGAGGGAATTGTTTCCTGTTGGTTCCTTAATTCATGGCTATTTCTGGGAAGAGCCATTTGAGGTAAGTTCAGCTTGAAATTCCCAAATTATAAGAATATGGACCTAGAGTAGGGGAGAGGGGACTGCCCTGCCTGGTGGTGGAATCCTGGGGAGACTCTGGCCTGTTTTCTCCTTGGACTTTTTCCTTCCTTCCTTCCTTTTCTTGCACGTTTTTCTTTAAAAAGAGATAAAAGTTGTTTGACTTACATGCTTCTTGCTCTTCTACCGTGTGCCCTGACCAAGCATGCCCCATCCCTATCCTCACCCTCAAGGAACTCATCTCCCTCTTCAGCTGAGAACAAATGCTCTTTTAACCACTGTGTCAGTCTGCTGAGGATGCTATAACAAAATACCATAGACTGAGTGGCTTAAACAACAGAAATTTACTTTCTCAAAGTTCAGGAAGCTAGAAGGTCAGGATCAAGGCGCTGGCAGATTCAATTTCTGATGGGAACTCTCTTCCTGGCTTGCAGATGGCTGCCTTCTCCTTGTGGCCTCATCTGACCTTTCCTCCCTGTGTGGGCAGGGAGAAAGGAAGAGCTCTCTGGTGTCTCTTCTAATAAAAACATTAACCCTATCAGACCATGGCCCCACCCTATGACCTCATTTAATATTAATTACCTCCTTAGAGGTCCTATTTCCCAAACAGTCATAATGGGGGTTAGGGCTTCAACATATGATTTTGGGGGGACACAAACATTTAGTGTATAAATTCTGCCCCTTGCCCCCTCAAGTTCATGTTCTTAAAATATGCAAAATGCATTCATTCCATTCCAAAGTCTTAACTCATTCCAGCATCAACTCTAAAGTCTTAAGTCCCAAGTCTCATCTAAGTATCTAAATCAGGTCTGGGTGAGACTGGAGGCAGATTCATCCAGAGTAAATTCCTCTCCAGCTGTGAGCCTGTGAAACCAGACAGGTTATGTGCTCCTGAAAAGCAGTGGTGGGACAGGCGTAGGATTGACATTCCCATTCCAAAAGGGATCAGTCAGAAAGAGGAGAGTGGTGACGGGCCGAGCAAGTCTAAAACCCAATGGGGCAAATTCCATTTGATTTAAAGGCTTGAGAATCATCTTCTTTGACTTGCTGTTCCTCCTTGCTGGCCCATCAGGGTACAGCACACCCTCACAGCTCTGAAAAGGAATCGGTGGCCCCACCAAGGCAGCTCTGATGATCTGTGACTCAGGGTCAGACTTCCCTTTTCTTGAAGGATAGAGCATGTTTGCTTCTAAATAGCTCTATGGTCCGGTCCTGTAGAATTTGGGAAGTCCAGCAGCTTTTCTGTGTTCTGTCATCCAGTTTTCTCTGTCCCCTCTGATTCCAAGTGGTAGTGTTTCTGCTGGTAAAATCCCATCTCTGTTTCTGACTTCTGCGGCTAGCTGATTCGATATGTGGTTCATACCCATACTCATCTCCTTATCAAATGGTTGTTCAGCCACATCCTTAGTGTTCTCGTCAGGACGCGCTTCCTCATTTTTTTGCAATATGGATAGGCTGAGAATTTTCCAGTTCTTCAAGTTCTAGTTCCTTTTGTTTAACAATTCCTTCTTCAATTCATCTCTTTTCTCTCAAATTTTACTATAAGCAGTAAGGAGGACCCATGCCTACACCTTCCATACTTGGCTGAGAAATCTCTCTGCTTAGGGGCGCCTGGATAGCTCAGTTAGTTAAGTGTCCGACTCTTGGTTTTGGTTCAGGCCATGATCTCAGGGTCATGGAATGGAGTCCTGTGTCGAGCCCCGCGTTGGGCTCTGGACACAACGTGGAGTCTGCTTGAGAGTCTCTCTCTCCCTCTCCCTCTGCCCCTACCCCCACTCGTGCTCACTCTCTCTCTGTCTGAAATAAATAAGATCTCTTTTTTTTTAAAAAAGATTTTATTTATTTATTTGACAGAGAGATAGCCAGCGAGAGAGGGAACACAGCAGGGGAGTGGGAGAGGAACAAGCAGGCTCCCAGCGGAGGAGCCTGATGTGGGACTCGATCCCGGAACACTGGGATCACGCCCTGAGCCGAAGGCAGATGCTTAACGACTGCGCTACCCAGGCGCCCCGAAATAAATAAGATCTCTTAAAAAAAAAACAAAAAGAAATCTCCTCTGCTAAGGAACCATTTTCATTGCTTGCAAATTCTACCTCTCACAAGAAAATGGAACACAATTAATTAATTTTTTAAAGTTTATTTATTTATCATCTCTATACCCAACATGGGGCTCAAACTCACAACCCCAAGATCAAGAGTCGCATGCTTGGGGCGCCTGGGTGGCATAGTTGGTTGGGCGTCCGACTCTTGGTTTCAGCTCAGGTCATGATCTCAGAGTCAAGGTCTCAAGCCCCGCATCAGGCTCTGTGCTCAGCACAGAGTCTGCTTGAGACACTCTCCCTCTCCCTCTGCCCCTCCCCCTTCTCTCTAAAATAAACAAATAAATAAATCTTAAAAAAAAAAAAAAAAAGTGCCGCAAGCTTTATTGACTGAGCCATCCAGGCGCCCCACTAGAGCACAATTTAGCCAAGTTCTTTGCCACTTTATGACAAGGATCACCTTTCCTCCAGTTCCAATAACCTGCTCTTCATTTCCATCTGAGGCCTCACAGGAACTGACTTTAACTTCCTTATTTCTACCAGCCATCCTTTCATGGCAATCGGGTTTTTCTAGCTGCATCTCAGATCTTCCTCAGCCTGCACCCATCGTGCAGCTCCAAAGCCACCTCCATATGCTTCGGTGTTTCTTACAGCAGCAGCCCACCTCTTGGCCAAAACCTGTACTAGTCTACTCAGGCTGTGGGAACAAAATACAGGATCGGAGCCCTCCCCTTATAACCTCATTTAACTTTACTTACTTCTTAGAGGCTCCATCTCCAAGTATAGTACTGTTGGGGGTAGGGCTTCAACATATGCACTTGGGGGAAGACAAAACATTCAGTTCATAACAACCACGTATTAAAATGTTCCTTCCGGAGGAAGGAAACTGAGAAGGTGGGAAGGGTGTGAGCGTTAGGTGCTTGCTGGGGCTGGGGGCTCTTGCTCCCTTGGCACGTTGTTGTTGTTGTTGTTTGTTTTAAGATTTTATTTATTGACAGAGAAAGCGCCAGAGAGCACAAGTGGGGGGAGCAGCAGAGGGAGAAGCAGGCAGGAAGCCCGATGTGGGGCTCGATCCCAGAACCCTGGGATCATGACCTGAGCCGAAGTAAAATGCTTCACTGAGCCACCCAGGAGCCCCTACTTGGCACATTGTTAATGAGGCTGTCCGATGCCCATCTCCCCAGGCCTTTTGAATCCAGGCTCCGGGATCACTATGTGGCTTTGAAGAAATTTCCTAGCCTCTTGGAGTACTATTTTCCTGCCTGACGGGGTTGTGGCGAAACTTAAATAAATCAGGTTTATTTAATGATGACTCATTTTCATGTAGGACAAAGCCAGAGAGCTGCTTTTTTGTTCAAAACCTCCTATGCCTTCTCATCTTACAGTCCTTGCCCCACTGACGAGACCTCATGTATGGTCTTCCCTGCTAATCTCTCTGAGCGTCCCATTCTCCACTCTCCCCACTGCACACCCATGCTGCTCCATCCACACTGGCCTCGTTGCTCTTCCTCAAATACACCAATCAGTCTCTACCTCAGGACCTTTGCACTCACTGTTCCTTCTGCCCGAACACTTTTCCCCACATGGCTTGCTCCCTTCCATCATTTTGATCTCTGTTCAAATGTCAAAAAGGCCTTCCCTGAGTCCCCCATATAATTATAGCATCTGTCACTCTATCACCTTATTTTTTCCTTCACTATGTGTATCCTTCCTGTGTTCCATTATGCATTTATTTGTCGTATCTCTCCTCCACCAGAACAGACACTCTGAAAGAGGAGAGATTTTGTCACCTTTGTTAATTGCTAATACCCAGGGCCTAGAACACTGAAGGAATCCCTTAAGGGCTCGGTACAGGTGGATGGCTGGCTGGCTCCATTGAAGCTTCTTTTTCTTCCATGTTGTAACAGTGTCCCTGCAACCTGGTTTCCCCGCTAGACGGTGAGCCCTTCGAGGGCAGGGATTTTGTTTCTGTCATGGCCGAGTCCCTGCACCCAGAGCAGGACTTGGCACGATGGAAGAGCCACTCACATTTAATGACAGAATTAAGGGCGTGGTTGTGCTTTGCCCACTTCCCCCAGCTCACCCAGGGCCACTGTCTGGCAGCCTCTCTGGTTTTCCTTTCCAGGCGGTGTGCTTTATACTTTACCTGCCCTTCCATCCGGGTATCTGGCACTTAGCAGGTGCTCTGTAGCTTGTTTCTGGGATGGGCACAGCTGGGCAAAGCCAGATATGGTACCAGACTACGCAGCTCTTGGGCTGGTCTGCGCCCCTCCTGTCATTAGCAAGGACCACTGGAGCTACCAGCAGAAGGCCCTTCAATCAGAGGGAGGTAAGCCCAGTATCCGGTTCTTGGTAGGCCCCAGGAAATGTGGGCTTCCTTCCCCTGCTGCCATGTGACCCTCTGGCTTTCTCTTGGCTGTGGGCCAGGCCTACTGGCCGACCCCTGTTGGCAGCCTCGGAGCGGATTGGGGCCTGGGCTTCCCCATCATCGTAGCTGGGCAGATTGTGGGATGCCACAGGGAATTGGGGGGTTCAGGTCAGGCTCAGTGCACGTTTCTGGACAGGTGTCCTGTAAGGACTGTCCCTTCTCTCCCGAGGTACCCAAGAAACTTGTCATTCTCCTTCACATCCAGCTCAAGGAGCACTTCCTGCAGAGCCTTGCCTGGCTTCCCCCAGTGGACCCACCTCTCCTTCCTCTCAGTTCCCAGGCCCTTTGCACCCACAGCTAGCCCGTGCTGCAGCTGGCGGCTCACCTGTCTTTTCCCTCCTACTGGACCAGGAGTTCCTCGAGGGCTGGGCTGGGCCTAGGCCACCAATTCATTCTCTATCTCCCCGGCCCCATGACTCACACCGAGTAGGAAGGTCATGGATGTTGATTGGACCAAATTACACCCTCCCTTCCTGGGGCTCTCTCTGCCCTTGGCACAGAGGAGACTAACTCAACAGTATGTTGCGAGAGTCAGAAAAATCTTCCCCGAGGATGGGGGCATGGAGGTTTCCTCTGCATCCTGGGCCCCAGTAAGACCTGGGCCTCCAGCTTGGCGTTACTTTGCGTTACCGTGAATTTTAGCAGTGGTTATACTCATCGGAGAGGGCGTGTCAGAAGGCCTGAGGCATACACTGCTCTACTGGATATCCCTAGTTTATCATGGCCAATCTTGCCCTTGGCGCACTCTTTCTGTAAGCCTCGCTGGGGCCCAGCCCCTTGGGGCAGCCCTACCAACCTACCAGCCTGGCAGCATTGCTTACGAGATGAAGTCTATTTGCCCACCCTGGCCTAGGGCCTTTATGCTCAAGAGAATGACCCTAGCGTGGTGGATAATAGACCCTAGAACAGGACATTGGAAGAAGCATAATATTTTCACACAGAAGTCTTCCCCTGAATCGCCCCACAGACGCACCTGCATTTTCTGGGCCACGAGTATTCACGAGCACCAGGCACAGGCTTAGGGGCCTAGGAAGGCTACCAAGTGGTTCCACCTCTACCGTGCCTTTGAGGAGGGAGAACAGCAGCGTTTTTACTGACATAAAGTCAGTAGTTCCAGGCCTGGGCCCCATGTGCTGGCTGAGCCTCGCTTTCCTCATCTCTCAGATGTGGGTCCCAGAACAGCCCAGCCCCAGGGTGGTCAGTCAGGATCAGATAAAATGTGGGAGATGACAGGGGTTTCATAAACAATTGAATCCAGGCTGCCAGAACGCCCTCCCTCCCTGACACCAGTGAGCCAACTCCTATTCACCCTTCAAAGCCCAATTCAAATGGGGTCCTCTTTGTTTTCCAAGTGTTTCCACTTTGTTGCACCTCATCCCAGCCTCTGCCACAGCAGTCTGGTCTGGTGTGGGGTGGAGGTGCCAGGATATCCTTTCCACGTCTCTAAGCAGGTGAGAAGAGCTGTGTGGAGGGTGGGCACCCCGGCCTTCTCACCTGTGTCTACTGGGCATATAGTGGATATTGAATTGAATGCCCAGCATAGGAATTCTGATCCAAAAGCCACCATTTGGTAAGTGCCTGCAATATCCCAGCCCTAAAACCAGTGCCTTCTCTGTCCTAATCCTGTCGCTAGGTGCTATCTGTAATCTCTGCCGTACAAAGCAGGAAACCACAAATAGGGGCAGGGATGGGGGCAGAGTAGTCCGCTCTGGGCTTCGAACCCTCTCCATCGTGCATGCACACAGCAGTGCTGCGGCTTTGGGATTTTGGTGGTCAGAGAGGATGATTCACGCCAGGCCACGTGAGGAGCCTTCTTCATACTGCCTGGGGCAGGGAATGTTTTTCCCTTGGCTTCGGGTTCAGACTTCAGAATCACCTCTTGGGATGGATTTGGGCAGTGCTTGTTTCTGTTAAGTCTGCTCAGACTGTAGGGCTGAGAGGGGACTGGAAACACTGCTGTCTGACCGCGGTGGTTTTCTGAGAGAGCTACAGGCTGAGCTGGGCTTCGGGAGGGCGATAGGCCAGCTGCTCCCACAGGCCTGAGCTGGTGCGGAGAACCATGGTCAGCCGAAATAAAAGCGAGTCATCAAGAGGCTCGAGGTGGGGGAGGGCAGGGTCTGATTGGAGGGCTCAAGAGCCTGCTGCGCCCCCTGCCCTCTGCTGTGATGGCCTCAGGGAGGTGGGGGGCAGTGAGGAGGCTGGTCTGCTTGTCTGGGTGCAGGAAACACTTCAGGTGGTGGGGAGGAATGGGGCAGCATTCTGACCCAGGTCAGAGTGACAGGGCTTAGTGGTCATGACCCTGTGGTGCTGGCTGGCTAAGCCTGTGGGGGTCTGCCCCCATCTCACAGGCCCCTGCCCTTGCTAGGCCACATTGCATGGTGATAGGTGCACCCTTGTCTATCCCACCAGGTGAGACTCCCTTGCAGGGCCAAGACTGGGTCTCAGCCATCGATGGCTCCCCAGGCTCCCAGGAAATAGGATGGACGAGCATATGATGGTCCCGTTGAAGGGAGGGGAGAGACTCTGTGGAGGAGCCAGGCTTGGAAGGAAGGATGGAGTTTCCTTTAGAGGATGGTGGCATCCTCTAAAGGCAAAAGCCGGGGGTCAGGAAGGCCACTGCAGCCGGTTCTGCATGGAGGCCCAGAGGAGCGTGTGGGTGTGAGGGGGATGAGCCCTTGTTTCCCAGATAGGGAAGCTAAGGACAGGGAGACTAACCAAAAGGCGTGCTTGGCAAGGCCCAGGCGGCCCAGGGCCCTCACCGCCTGCCTCCTGTGGGAGAACAGGGTCATAGCTGTGTCCATCCCGGGAAACACTTGCAGGTTTTTGCAAGAGGGAGGAGCAGGGTTGATGACACGTGTTCCCGTGGTGGTTGGACTGTCGCTCCGCTCTAGGAGCTCTACCTGTGTTGTCTTGTGAATGCTCACGACAGCCTCAGCTGCCATCAGCCCCATTTTCCCCATCAGGAGACCGAGGCCCAAAGTCACACAGTCACACGGCAAGTGTAAGCGCTGGCATTTGCACCCAGGTCTGTCTGAGTCCAGAGCCCTGACCCCAGGCCCCGGCAGGGCAAGCAGATGTGTAGTGGGCACATGGAGAGGGTCCAGGCCCTGCCCAGGGTGAGGCTCTGGTGTGAAGAGCACTGTTCTAGGAGCCTCAGAGTGGCTTCACCCCTCCCTGGGAAGGACACACGGGAAGAACACACGGGAAGAACAAGATGCAGGGTACTGAGCTCCCCTGATCCCACATTCTTTTCTCTAGAGCCTCACAGCCACGCTTCCAGGTGGGGCTTGTCAGCTGACAAGCTGCACAGAGGAGGAAAGTGAGGCCCAGAGCAACACTATGGCCAGCCCTGACCACACGCATTGCACTGCTCTGAGTGTGGCCGAGAACATGGCATGTGGTCTGTCAGGGCTGTTTGCCTGCTCACTGGTAGAGTGATCTTGGGAAAGAAACATCATACTTTGTGCCTCACTGTCCTCATCTGTAAAATGGGTTAGTGACGCCTGCCCTTCTTATGAGACAGGATTGTGAGGACGTGGTTGATGCAGATGGAAATAAAGAACAAGGAAGCGGGGTGCGTAGGTGGCTCAGTCGGTGAAGCGTCTGCCTTCAGCTCAGGTCATGAGCCTGGGGTCCTGGGATCGAGCCCCGCGTCGGGCTCCCTGCTCGGCGGGGAGCCTGCTTCTCCCTCTCCTCCCTGCTCTTGTGCTCTCTCGTTATTTCTGTCTCTATCTCTCAAATAAATAAAATCTTAAAAAAAAAAAAAAAGAACAAGGAAGTAAGGAAGTCTGGGAAGGTATTAATTTGGCACACTTGCTCCCTCCCCAAAGTAGCTGGGTGTTTTTCACAGCTTTTTACATCTTGGTGCCCCCGCCTGTGTCTGCACTCCAGCCCTCTGCTGGTGGTGCTCCCCGTTCCCCGGCAGAGCCCGCAGTCCTCTCTTTGGGACCATCTGGTGGGGGAGAGAGCGAGGGCCACACTGTGGGGCAGAGCATGGCAGGGGCCTGTGAGTGGCCTGGACAGAAAGTGCTGGCTTGAGACCAGGCAGCTTCCCGCCCCCTTCCCACTAGGTGGTGGGAGCCCCAGGCTCAGGTTTTGACCCAGGGGAAGGCCCGCATCCCTTCTGGGCTGCCACTGGGTGGGACAAGCTGACCTTCAATGGGCCTTCTAGTCCATATATGGTGCCGCGGAAGCCAGGTGGGCTGTCTGGATCTGGCCAGGAGCTCCCGGCCCCCGGGAGGTGGGGGGGGGCTTGCCCTAAAGGTACCTGACCCCCAGCTACTTTGCCTGAGCCTCCCTTCTTAAGCAGTTTTACTCCCTGCCTCTCCCAAGCAGGCTCCCTGCGCACATTCAATAGCGTTCATTTGCTGTGTGTCATCAGGCCGGTCCTTAGCCTTGCTGAGCCTCTGTCTTCTTCTTCCAGAACGTGGGAATTGGGACATTCCCTCCATCTTGCCAAAATGGGGCACACGCTATGCCACCCGGCCACGCCGGCTCCGGGCATATGTGGGCTGTGTGGAGGGACTGTTGGTGGTAAAAGAGGATAGCCTGGGTTCAAATTCGGCCTTGGGTATCTGCTTGCCAGCTCAAGACTGGGGCTCCCTGAGTTTGTTTCCACCTTGGTAAAATGGAGACAAAATGACACCTGCCTCGTGGCGTTGTTGAAAGATTCAAAGAGATTTTTTTCNGAGATTCTTTTTTTTTTTTTTTTAAGATTTTATTTATTTATTTGACAGAGAGACAGCCAGTGAGAGAGGGAACACAAGCAGGGGGAGTGGGAGAGGAAGAAGCAGGCTCCCAGCTGTGGAGCCCAATATGGGGCTTGATTCCAGGACTCTGGGATCATGCCCTGAGCCGAAGGCAGACGCTTAACGCCTGAGCCACCCAGGCGCCCCTCAAAGAGATTCTTATACAAAGTGCCCGGCCCAGTGTGTGGGGCTACATTGTAGCCATCATTGCATCATCTTGCATTTTGTGTCTCTCTTCTCCTTGGACTGAGTTTGCTGGTAAAACAAGGTTGTCTTCTTGAACTTGGGGTGTCTGGTGCAGAATTGCTGCCCAAGCCATGTGTGAGAAAAGGCAGGTGGCCTCCAGGCAGCCCCCGGCCCATCAAAGTCACCGCACAAAACCAGAGTCCAGCGGGGCGTGGGCGTGGAGGATGGGAACCGTGTGGCTGGGTTCAGAAGGTCTTTGTAGGCTGTGAGATGGCCCACTACTCTCAGTGGCACCTGTGAAATGGGATGAGTGTGTGAATGAGAGAGAGCAAACAGTGGGGTGGGGACTGTGACCAGCCACCGGCCCATGCTGACTAACTGACAGACTGCTCTCTCCCCTAGAGACTGATGGAGAGGCAGAGACGGAAGGCGGACATCGAGAAGGGGCTGCAGTTCATTCAGTGAGTGTGGGGCAGGCTCGGCAGGCTGGGCAGGGGGGGTCGTCTGACAGCAATGCCCGAGGCCCGCACAGGCCTCCTCAGCTCCCCCTTCTCTTCTCGCTAAGCCTTTGCTGCTCAGGCTCCCATGTGTGCGGGGGAGTGAGGAGGTAGGACGTGCTAGGAAGGGGCTGGGGGTTCTGGGGGAGAGTAGACCTTGAACCCCCGTGCACACACACTCCCTGACCCTGGGTACCCTCCAGTCCTGCTCCATATATAATTTTACCCTCACCCTCCATGTATACTGGCACACTTCCTGTTAATTCTCCTGCTGGCCTATGTACGTCTTATAACCAATCAATCAATAGATCAGTTTCCACTTATTAAGCACACCTCTCAGGCCCTGTGCTGGGCCCTTCACATCCATCATCTTCTTAATCCTCACAATCCTCACAGTGAAGTAGGTGCTCTTATTTCTATTTTGCTGAGGCTCAGAGAGGTTAAGAAACTTGTTTAAGGTCACACAGCTGTAAAGTGATAGGATTCTAATCCAGGTCTGGCTGACCCCAAACCCACATTCCTTTCCATTATTTNCCGCTCCCCCTGCTTGTGTGCTCGCTCTCTCTCTGAAAAATAAATAAAATCTTAAAAAACAAAAACTAGGTCTCAATGCAGCTCAGTCTCGATGCTTAATCACATCTAGAGAACTTGCCAGAATTTTCTGCACCTAGTTTCCAAAGGAGTCCCTCTTTTAGAAAACATTGCCTCACCTAGGACTGAAAAACAAAGTCATATCCAAGCTGGAACAAGAGAACTTAAGGGGCTGTGGAGTTCCTTTACTGATATAAAGATTACTTCTGCCCACAATAAAGAGACCAAGAGGGATCAGTGTCTTCATCACTTCAGAGAATGTGTTTTTAAAATGGATAGCACCATATTGTTAATTTTTTTCCAGTTTTTTTTTTTTAAAGATTATTTTTATTTATTTGACAGAGAGAGAGACAGCCAGCGAGAGAGGGAACACAAGCAGGGGGAGTGGGAGAGGAAGAAGCAGGCTCATAGCAGAAGAGCCTGATGTGGGGCTCGATCCCACAACGCCGGGATCACGCCCTGAGCCGAAGGCAGACGCCTAACCACTGTGCCACCCAGGCGCCCCTGTGGGGGTTTTTTTTAATGGGTTTTTTTTTCTTAAATGGGAATCCCCACAACACTAGGATTTACACCTATATGCCCTCATATAAACTCTCCAGTTTTGTTCTCTCACAGAGACCCATAGAACACGGCCTGCCTCTTCCCCATAGACTGGGCCCCTTGTCACGCACGCGGTGTCCACGTGGCTCTGACGGACTGCGTGCTGACGTTTGCACACTGTCCTTCCTCAGTCTGCTCAGGCTGCCATGAGAGCTGTGGCCACTTTTCACTCCTCTCTGGGCCAGTCTCCTCCAATTTGGGGGAGGGCTTTGATTTGGGGGGACGGCTCA
>NC_048232.1:83909463-84015739 GCF_002007445.2 Ailuropoda melanoleuca
GAGAGAGGGAACACAAGCAGGGGGAGTGGGAGAGGAAGAAGCAGGCTCATAGCGGAGGAGCCTGACGTGGGGCTCGATCCCACAACGCCGGGATCACGCCCTGAGCCGAAGGCAGACGCTTAACCGCTGTGCCACCCAGGTGCCCCTGGCCTATGTACGTCTTATAACCAATCAATCAATAGATCAGTTTCCACTTATTAAGCACACCTCTCAGGCTCTGTGCTGGGCCCTTCACATCCATCATCTTCTTAATCCTCACAATCCTCACAGTGAAGTAGGTGCTCTTATTTCTATTTTGCTGAGGCTCAGAGAGGTTAAGAAACTTGTTTAAGGTCACACAGCTGTAAAGTGATAGGATTCTAATCCAGGTCTGGCTGACCCCAAACCCACATTCCTTTCCATTATTTGCCCCCCGAGTACCCACATGCCATGTATGGGGACTTTTTTCCATTTTTTTCCTTTTTTTNTTTTTTTTTTTTTTTTTAATTTTATTTTATTATATTGTGTTAATCACCATACAGTACATCCCCAGATTCCGATGTAAAGTTTGATGCTTCATTAGTTGCGTATAACACCCAGTGCACCATGCAATATGTGCCCTCCTTAATACCCATCACCGGCCTCTCCCAGTCCCCCACCCTCCATTTTTTTTTCCTTACACACGAAGTATTTTTACTTTTTTCTTTTATTTCTCTTAAATAGATCCCCAGAGGCACATTTATCATGACAATGCTGAAGTGTTAGCTGCAGGGCCCCTCACTTATGCGGTTCATTTCCGAAGCCCTGGAAGGCTCCCTGAGCAATTCTTTGTTTCTAACTTTGTGGGGGGTTTTTTGTTTGTTTTGTTTTTTTTTAAAGATTTTATTTATTTATTTATTTGACAGAGATAGAGACAGCCAGTGAGAGAGGGAACACAAGCAGGGGGAGTGGGAGAGGAAGAAGCAGGCTCATAGTGGAGGAGCCTGATGTGGGGCTCGATCCCACAACGCCGGGATCACACCCTGAGCCGAAGGCAGACGCCTAACCACTGTGCCACCCAGGCGCCCCTGTGGGGGTTTTTTTTAATGGTTTTTTTTTTTTTCTTAAATGGGAATCCCCACAACACTGATTTACACCTATATGCCCTCATATAAACTCTCCAGTTTTGTTCTCTCACAGAGACCCATAGAACACGGCCTGCCTCTTCCCCATAGACTGGGCCCCTTGTCACGCACGCGGTGTCCACGTGGCTCTGACGGACTGCGTGCTGACGTTTGCACACTGTCCTTCCTCAGTCTGCTCAGGCTGCCATGAGAGCTGTGGCCACTTTTCACTCCTCTCTGGGCCAGTCTCCTCCAATTTGGGGGAGGGCTTTGATTTGGGGGGACGGCTCAAAATTTATTCAGAGGCCCGTTTGATGAACAAAGTGAACCTTGCAAATACTGTCTTTCCTAAGAATTCTGTCTTTAAGTCACTGATTTCTTAAGTCACTGGAGCTGGACTTTGAGTCCTGCATCCTGGTTCCCCCACTTCCTGGGTGCTTCCCATACCTGTGAAATGAGATCAGCCCCTTCCCTCACAGAGTCATTGTGCTTGGGGTAAATGGTTCCAAGGGGAGTTCCAAGAAGGTTTAGCAATAGGACAGCCTCCTGGGAACACATATGGTAGTCTCCTAAGGGATTGCTTTACAAGATAACACAGTAGGACCTGCTTCTTTTAAAATTAACTGTGTTTTCACATATAGACTTTGTGCACTAAGCATTTATTAGACACCTGGGCACAGAGCACTGTAGGACCATAAAGTGGTTTGCACAGGTGGGGTGGTGTTGGCTTGTGTGGAGCCTTGAACACCAGGATGAGGTGACATTTAGGTCAGGGTGTGACCTGCTGGACAGGGAGCTGGTGCTAGAGGTGGGAAGCCAGGAGGGAGGGTAGCAGTGGGGCCTGGCTGGGCAGTACAGGGAACAGTGATGGGCCCCGGTCCCTGACGGTAGAGGCAAGAGAGAGCAGGATGCGAGCCCCACTGTCATAATCAAGGACACCCCCCTCCCCCACACACAGGGGACCTCGGCATCTCCTCTCACCATTTCTCACTTACTGGCTCAGGCTGCTCTTTCTTACCCAGATGATGGCGGCAGCTCCGGGCAACAGAAAGAGCCCCAGCCCTGCACTCTGGCCCTGGCTCTGCTGCCGACCTGCTGTGTGACCTTGAACAAGTCACTACCCCCTCCGAGTGTCTGTTTTCCCCTCTGTGACATGAAGGACTGGGAGACTGCCCTTCTAGCTCAGCCATTTAGCCTGACAGATGTGCCTCCATCCTCCTGGGCTGACGTTTTCTTCTGTACTGTGCTGGCATTTCGTTGGCCCCGGCAGAGGAGAGGGTACCCACAGCCACATCCGCTTTGTTGAGGCTGGCAGGAAGGGTCAGGCTGTGAGCATACCTGCATTGTCTGGGGTCCTGCATGTTTTGTGGGAAGGGATGCGAGAAGGGCAGAGGCTCCCCAACCAGGGGGACCTGGGCTGGACTCTCGGTGCTGCCTGGGGCCTGCATCTGCAGGTTTGGTGTGTCAAGCGTGGTCTTTCCCAGAGAACTGGTTTCTTGGGAAGAGGACAGCCGACTGGAGCTGGAGCTGGCCTGTTCTTTCTCAGCATCTGCACCCAGGAGAGCCTGGCCGTGGCCCTGGGGCAAACACAAGGCCTTCCTCCAACCCTTCCGTCAGAAATGGAAGACGAACATGGTGTTGGTTTAGGGAGAAAAAACTGCTGTCCCCTTATCCCAATCTGCAAGGTGACATCTGAGGTCCGAGCTACAGAAGTCCATTCCTGGCATGATCTGTGGCCTTTGGCTCAGGCTTCTGGGGCCTCCATGAGTCTGAGACCCCTGGGCTTACCCAGACTTTGTACCCCTCTCCTTTTCCTGCTAGGTCGACACTACCCCTAAAGCAAGAAGAATATGAGGTGAGTGTCAGGTGCTGGGCTGCGGGAAGGTGAAGGGCAGGGGCATCCAGGAGGTGGGGCGTGTAGAGGCCAAGCGCCAGGCCTCGGGCTGCATGAAGACCCTTGAGCCCCCTCTGCACCCTCTCCCTGGCAGGCCTTTCTGCTCAAGCTGGTGCAGAACCTGTTTGCTGAGGGCAATGACCTGTTCCGGGAGAAGGACTATAAGCAGGCCCTGGTGCAGTACATGGAGGGGCTGAACGTGGCCGACTACGCTGCCTCCGACCAGGTGGCCCTGCCCCAGGAGCTGCTGTGCAAACTGCATGTCAACAGGGCCGCCTGCTACTTCACCATGGTGAGCCCGACGCCCTCCCTTCCTCTCCTCTACTACGCCCCGGGCCCTGACCACCACGGCCCCCAAGCCGAGGCAGGCAGGTCCCCCAGGGAGCTGCTGCAGGGCCGGCTCCTCCATCTCCTGTGCGAGTCTCACCGTCTACTCCGTGGCCCTCAAGCTCCTTTGAAGGAGAGCCTTCAGAGTACTAACACGATACACAAAACGGTTTGTGATGATACTAAGCCCCATCCCAGAGGAGTTAAGTTGGACTGTCAGGGTGGCCTGGGCATTGGCGGGAGTCCGTGGGCAGTCGGGGCTGAGAACCACCAGCCTCAACCCCAGGCCTCTCCTGCTCCTCCCTCCTGGGCTCCCTCCCTCCCTCCCTCCCTCCTGTCTCCCCTGCCCCCTTAAAGCTCTGGCTTCTTGCTCCTGGACTCAGTCACTTGCTGAGTCCTTCGGGAGGCTCTGCTGTGAGCTCCGTAGAGGACCCGGTAACACCTGTGCAGTGCAGGGTGGACTGTTCTGGATCAACGCGTCTACCAGGTGCCTGGTCACACCCTTTTCTGTGCCCTGAGCTGCTGACACGGTTTCCTTTCCTCTCAGAGGTGCCTTTATTACTCTCGGTCCATGGCACTCTGAGCCGAAGGCAGATGTGGAAGTAGACGTGTCTGAAACACCACGCTCATCACTGTACAGTTTGAAGGTCCGGCGGCCCCAGTAGCCTGCCAGCGCCCATGGGCAGCCCCTTCAGCTGGACGTGGAGATGCCCTTGACCAGAGTAGGAATGCCAGAGCGGTTTCCTGGAGCTCTGGAACCCCCCTCCCTGACCCTGGTCCTCCAGCATCCTCCATCTCTGCAGGGAAAGGGGCAGGAGGCCTGGGGGCGGGGAGGGGGATAATGGGTGCTGCCCGCTGAGCTGCCTGCTCCTCTCCGCAGGGCCTGTATGAGAAGGCGCTGGAGGACAGCGAGAAAGCGCTGGGCCTGGATGGCGAGAACATCCGGGCACTGTTCCGCAAGGCCCGGGCCCTCAGTGAGCTGGGGCGCCACAAGGAAGCTTATGAGTGCAGCAGCCGGTGCTCCCTCGCACGGCCCCACGTGAGTGCCCTGCGTCCTCGCGCCCCGTGTCAGGGTGCTTCCAAGCCAGCTTCCTCCCCGGGGTGTGGACTCGCACATACTGATATGGACCCTGAGCTCTGGCTATGTTTCAGGCACTGCTGAAAACACACTGTGTGTGTTAACTCACTTAATCCTTGCGTCAGCCCTTTGAGGAAAATACTGTTACTGTCCACATTTTAAAGAGGAGAGAGGCATAGAGAGATAGGAACTTACCCAACGTCACAGCTGGGGGTGGCAGAGCTCACCCTTGAACCCAGGCAGTCTGATTCTAGACTTGGCATCTTAACCTCTGTCCTAGGATGGTACAGGGTTGCAGTGGGACTAAAAGGGGTACCACACGTGCCAGGATCCTGATGTCCAGCCTGTCCCTAGGTGGAGGAGAGCCGGGGAATTGACCAGTAGTGAGCCCCGCTCTCCCTGGCCCACACACAACCTGTGCCCCACCTCCCTAGCTGATGAGCTCCTGGAGCCCAGGGCCAGAGTCTTTACTAAGTATTTACTAAGCACCCACGAAGTGCCCAGATCTGTGCCCTTCAGGGACCCAACAGTCCACTGGGAGAAATGGAAACAGCCCTGGGGTCTAGACCTGGCTCCACCACTGACCCCCAGCATGACCTTGGACAAAACACTTCCCCTCTCTGCACATCAGCTCCATGTCTAGAATGCACCCCTCCTACTTTATCCCTGAAATAGTGAGTATAAAAGGGCTCAGAAAAGGCTCCGTTCTTCCCAGGAGTGATCAGGATCTTGGAGGGCTCCCTCCCTGGAGGAAGGTGGGCTTGAGTGGGGCCAGAAGATGCAGGAAGGATCTACATGGTCAGAGCGGAGGGGAGGCCATGTGCATAATAGTCCAGGATGTTGGTGTCAGAGAGCTGGGTTTGGATTCTAATCTTGAATCAGCCATCAATATTAGCCATGTGACCTTGGACACACATTGCTTAGTCTCTCTGAGCCTTGGTTTGTACCCCCTGTCAAACAGGGGTGATAATATGCCATGCATCACTGGGCTATGAGAATGGAATCCGAAAATCATACAAGGCAGTTGGCACAATGGCCGGGCACAATAAGTTCAGAAAACATTCACTGTTACTATGCTTTTTGTTTATTATTCATGCTTCTCCAGTTCAGGTTAAAGATTTTATTTATCTGTTTGTCAGAGAGAGAGAGAGAGAGCATGTGCGCACAAGCAGGGGCAGCGGCAGGCAGAGGGAGAAGCAGACTTCCCGCTGAGCAAGGAGCCCGACGCAGGATTCGATCCCAGCACCCCGGGATCATGACCTGAACTAAAGGCAGACTCTTAACCAACTGGGCCACCCAGGCATCCCTCTAATTCAGTTTAGTTCATAAATGAGATCCTCTCCTATGATAATACTCCCTGAGCTGTACAGCATTTTCTAGTGTCTTTAGTGGGTCCATATCCAAGTCTCATGTCTACTGTTCATGGGCAGGCAGGTTGGCGTTTACCCCACTGTATGGGTGAGGGCGCCAGGGCCCAGCGAGGCTGCTAGCTTGCCTAAAGAAAGGTCCCAGATGAGGACTTCTGACTCTCAGTTGGGGGACTCCCCCGTTTTTCAGTCTTTGTTGGCAAATACTGGCTGAGCCCTGCTCTGCGCTGGGTGCTGGGGACCAGAGATGACTAAGGCTCCGGCCCCGGGCTCCAGGAGCTCATCAGCTAGGGAGGTGAACCAAGGCACAGGTTGTTAACAACATCCTCGTTGCCCCTTAGGTGCCTGGACTATAGGCACCATTTCTTTGTTTATTGGTGGGTGTCCCTCACTGGACTGGAGCCTCCATGAGACCCAGGCCCTGTCTTTCCTGTGACAGTGGTGTCCCTGGCTCCTAGCTCTTGCCTGGCACGTAATGTGCATACAGTGATACAGCCTTGGAGGGAGGAAGGAATGTTGGGTGCTGGTACTGAGCACTAACCGTGGGCCAGCCATGTTCCAAACTTCCCACATTCTCACTCCTATGGGCCTGGGCACCACCCACATGTCCTCTCTTGCAAAGAGTTCCAAGACATTGCGTGGTGAAAGAAGCCAGTGATAGAACAATAGGTACGATATGATCTCACTTATGTAAAAAAGGAGAAGATCCTCACAAAGCAAAACCGAGCATCCTTTGTGGGTCTGTAGGAACATATGTAAATTCCTAGAAGAGATCAGTAAGGAAACAGATCAGAACGCAAGGCCTGCTCCCCCCGGAGAGGAGCCTAGGGTGAGGGTGGGGAGGGGGGTGATCCAGGGGAGTGCTTGCTCTCTCTGCAACATTTTAGCCCTCTACAATGACACTACGACTTGCTGAGTTCTAGAAATAAAAAGATCATCTTAACTAAATTCCAAAATAAAAATTATTCCTTTCCCCTCCCCACAGTAAAAGGTTAAAGAGAAGGGGCGCCTGGGTGGCACAGTGGTTAAGCGTCTGCCTTCGGCTCAGGGCGTGATCCCCAGCGTTATGGGATCGAGNAAAATCTTTAAAAAAAAAAAAAAAGGTTAAAGAGAAGAATGGGTTCTGGTTCAACCCCACCACACACAAGCTGTGTGACCTGGGCAGCAGCGACCCTTCCTGGGGCCTCACTCCCCAGTAACATGGGGTAGCAGTGGACATTCCCCCCACACACACATATACCCTGCACAATCCCCCGGAAGGGCTGCTCAGGGTCTCCGGAGCAGAGCTCTGGTAGCTAGGGCAAACTAACACCCTCCCCCCCGCCCTGTGTCTTGCCTTTCCAGGATGAAAGCGTAACCCAGCTTGGTCAGGAGCTGGCTCAGAAGCTTGGGCTTCGAGTTCGGAAAGCATATAAGAGGCCCCAGGTCGGTGGGCTCTGGGCGCTGGGGGGGCAGGGGTAGAGATGGGGAGGTCTGACAGGGGACCAGGCACCCTCAGGCAGAAGTGGGCGGGGGGCGGCCAGGGCCGGGTCAGGACAAAGGGGAATGATAACAGGTGATCTTCTCTCTCTGTTGGCTGGAAGCCTTGGACTGACTTCCAGAACCTTTTGGAAAAGGAAAGAACAGCCAAAGCTTTCAGTTCACCTTAGACGCCAGCTGCTAAAGCCTGTTCCCTCCCGTGCCCTGGCCGACTTCAGCACCCCAGAGGTGGCCTGAGTTGACACTGGTGTCCTTCGGCCTTATGTTCTCAAATAACCTCTGTAGGCACGCGTTGGAGACCTTGGCATCTTTCAGAGCCACATTTATTCATTTGGCACCTCTTTTATGTCAGAAAGCTGCATGGGAGAGAGGGTATGGCCCCAGAGTCCGCTGTGACCTTGAGTAGCTTCGTTCTCTCTCCCCTGGGGCTTCCACATCTGGAACATCGGGATAATTATGCCCACCTCAGGGTTCGCAGGAGGATCAAAATGAAAGAATGTTTGGTGTGAAACCTGGCACAGTGCCTGGCACACAGTAGGAGCATTATGTGGAAGTCCTCTGCCCGGGTCCCAGTTACAGGAAGAAAATGCCCGAATCTGACCCAGAGACAGGGCAGGTAACTTTGGGCAGGCCAAGGGCAGGGAGCCTTAGTGTACTACAGACCCCAACTGCTTGTGTTGGGGCCCCTCTGCTGCTCTGGCTGATGGGACCCGGAGCATCTTTCCAGAATCTTCATCTCCTCCCACTTCTCTAATCTCTGCAGGAATTGGAAACATTTTCTCTGCTCAGTAATGGCACTGCGGCTGGTGGGGCAGATCAGGTAGGATGGGGCCTGGACCCCAAGCACCCTTCCTGCCTCCAGTACCAACCTGTCGTGAGAGCTTTGGATTCATTCTGTGGGGCACAATGACCCCAGCAGTGGGTCCAGGGCCATCAGACTGAAGGGTTGGGCTCAATCTGTCCTAGTCTGCACCCCTGTGAGCCAGGCACCTGCCCTGGGAAGAGGGGGTGACCGACAGCCTGGGCCTGGGCCAGACTCAAGGATAGCTCTGGTATGCACAACACCTCCATCTCTTAAGATGGACCTCCTGTGACCACAGGGGCAAAGTGTGGGGACAGGCTGTGGCCGCTGTTGATGGGCAGGTGGCCTAGTCCCGATGACCTTTCTGCTTCCTCACCCCTACCCTTCCTGCCGCCATTGCTTTCCTCCCCAGTGGCCTTTCTGCATCTAGGCCCCCAGGGCTCTAATGTCCTCCCTCCAACCTACTCTACTTTCTCTGCTTTTCCATTTTCAAGACCCAGCTAAAGCACACACCCCTACTGAGGCCCTTCCTGGGACCCCTGCCCAAGTGACTGCTGGGGAGAGGCACAGAAGTGGGGGCGGGGCTCACACCTGGGATCCCATAGAGAGGAGCCCAGCCTGTCTCTGTGCGGGCTGTTCTTGAGCAGAACCTTCACCTCTGAGCCTCAGATTTCGAACCTGTGAAATGAGGGTGTTCTGTCCATCAGCCAGAACAAGGGAACATGCCCTGAGAAGTGTGGTGCCCGCGGGAGCCGTGAGGAGCAGTAACTGCTGATAGTTCAGCATTATCCTAGGTTTTGCATGTCCCCACTCCCAGGGCCAAGACCCTTGTACAACCCTGGCTCATCTTGGGGGTGGTGGCAGGACCCAGCTCACACACTGCTCACCACACATACTCAGCTAGACTTTGAGGCTTTTTGGAAGACAGGGGACAGGTTCTAGGAGCACTGATGGAGGCTGGGGTCCTTTCTCCTTGTTGTACATAAGGGGAGACTGAGACACAGAGCAAGGAGGGGACTTGGCCCACATCACAGAGCAAGGCAGCGGCAGGCCTGGCTGCCTTCCGAGTGTATGAGGCTTTTATTCATTCACTCAGCAAACTCCCAGGGAACCCCTTCTTGGCCCTGGGCTGGGTCAGGCAGGCACGGCCTTGTCCTTGGGGACTTCTGGGTGCCACAGAAGGCAGGTGTGGATCTCCTCATGGATTGTAACCGGAAATTTGGGGGCCTGGCACATATTAGATGCTCAAAAACAAATAAACACATTTTGCTATAACAAAGTACCATGGACTGGGCAGCTTATAAACAACAGAAATTCATTTCTCGCAGTTCTGGAGACTGGGAAGTCCAAGATCAAGGTGCTGGCAAGTTTGGTATCTGGTAAGGACTCGCTTCCTGGCTCGCAGATGGCACCTTCACGTGGTGGAAGGGCTGAGGGAGCTCTCTGGTGTCTCTTTTATAAGGGCACTAATCCTGTTCATGAGGGCTTCACCCTCATGACCCAATCACCTCCCAAAAGCCACACCTCCTAATACTATCTCCTTGGGGGGTTGGATTTCAACATGAATTTGACATATGTTGAAGATTTGGCAAATATTCAGACCTTAGCAGTGAATGAATGACTGAAGAATTGCAGATAATTTCACAATGCCTCAAGGGAAGTACTACTTACCCCTATTATAAAGAAGAAACCAAGGCCCAAGAAGTTAGATGACTTGCCTGAGTTCACTGAGCCTGGGGCTTGGTACGTGGTAAACAACACATTCGTGGTTCTTGCCCTCAAAGGGTTCACAGTCCAGGGCGAACAGATACCAACCTCATAATTTCTGGTTACAAACCACCATGAGAGCAGTAAAGGCAAAGTATGGGGAGCCACAGGGCCACTGGAATAGGGAGGCCTGATTTAGATTGGTCATCAGTGACTTCAAATGAGACCTGAACGTTGAGGAGTAGGGGGACAGTGTGCTGGTAAAACTGCATTTCAGACAGGGGATGGTATGTGCAAAGGCCCTGAGGCTAGGAGGAGCTCAGAGAGTGGGAAGAACCAGGTGGAGGGGAGGCAGGGCCCTAGTGGGGCTGCAACGGTAGATAGAAGCCAGACCACCTCGCCCCTGGGGAGGAGCTGAGTCTTCATCATAGGAGTGTTGGGAAGGCATTGAAAGGGAAGAGTATTGATTCCGTTGATTAATTCAGAAGGGATTTATTGAGGGCTCCTATATACCCAGCATAGAGTCGATTGAGGCACTGGATGTACAGCAGAGGGACAAACAGCCAAGGAGCCCCACCCTCGTGGAATTTACAGTGTAACTGGAAGAGACAACAAACGTGATCAGTGCTGTGGAGATGGGGGCTGGGGAATGCTGGGGCAGTTGGGGGGGGTGCAGTTTTAAACAGTGAGCAGAGAAGACCTCAATGAGAAGGAGACACTGGAGCAAAGACCTGAAGATGAGGGATATGCCTTGAGGAGGTCTGGGGGAACAGGCAGAGGGAATGGCTAGTGCAAAGGCCCTGAGGCAGGGGTGTGCCCAGTATGTGGGGAGAACAGCCAGGAGGCCAGGGCAGCTAGAGGGGGCAGTTAGCGGCTAGGGTGCAGGGCTCCTCTTTCTTCTTGCCATAGGTGATAGGGAGGCAGGGAGTTACTCAGGCAGATCTTAGAGTTCTTGGATATCAAGGGCTCTTGCCTCAGTCCTGGAGATGAAGAAACTGGGGTTCCCTTCCATTTTCTGCTGATAGTGGTATGACCGCACCTCATAAGACTATGCAGGGGTGACCCTGGCTGAGTATGTGATGGGATGTCCCTGCTCCTTCCTTCACTTCCCACAGTGACTGCCCTGGTTAAAGCTACATCCCACTTGGGCTAGCCTCCCCTTCCTGTACCCCAAGGTGAACTCCGACAGGCCTCTAGGTCTCTCCCCAGCATAGAGACCCTCAGCGATTAATTAAAGTGTCTGTTTAAAATTAATCACTCCGGATGCTCTTGCCTGGCATTTAGGCTCCCCAACAGTCCAGTTCCGACGTCCTTCCCGCCCGCAGCTCCTACTCTTGCACTGGACTGTGTGTATGCATTTCTGCCGGGCTCCGCGACAAGCTCCTCTGAGAGCAGGACTGTGGGTTCCTCTGTCCTGTGCCTCCACGTGGCACCCTTTGGAGTCAGATAGGTCAGGTCTCTGCTCACTGGTGCCGTGACCTAGAGGAAATGATCTGTCTCTGAGCTTTGGGTTCCCCTCTGTAAAACCGATGATTGTGCTCAGTTCCCGGGGTGCTTGTGTGGATGACATGAAGGCAGCCTGGGAAGCCAGCAGCCTGGCACCCCGGGCAGGGTTGGGGCCTCTCCCCGTCCCGTTCCAGCCCAGCCCACAAGTCTTTCCTCAGGGTCAGGGGTGGGGGAGCCTCCAGGCTCCTCCCAGGCCAGTGCCTCAGTGTACGACAAATCCACCGCTCCTCGCAGCAGGCAGGGCCGCAGCAGCTGTGGCTGGGATGCCCGGCTCCACAAGGGCCACCCCTCGGTGTCCACTGAGTCTGCCATCAGGGGACCATAGATGGTGCCACGCATGGCACTGGGCACCCCGGCCACGGCCAAACCATTCACCCACCCCTGCAACCGTAATGGGGCCCCCACCACGTGCATAGGGCCAGGGCTGGTCATGGGGCTGGGGATCCGTGAGGAGCCCAAGCAGAGTGGGCTCCACAGTGGAGATCAGATCAGATCCTGCTTCGGGGTCCAGCATGGTGCTGCACACCTGCGCACACATGCATGCACACACGCACGTTCACAGCACACACTTCTATATCCACACACCACACACACACACACACACACAGTGGCCTAAGGATACACAGAGTGGGCTGGGGGGAGCGTGCCAGCCAGATCCCCTGCCCTGGAAGTTTTACACAGACATCGTATGTAAGCCTGGCGGCAGGCACCCCTGCAGGACTCTCCAGCACCTGAGTCCCCATCATTCAGCCAACTGGTCATTCCACGTGTGTGCCTGGTCGTGGAGACTCATGAGCTGTACCCACAGGTAGCTTCGTGGGACCCAGAGATGAGACGGGCAGGCGTGGTGTCCATGCCAGGGCTTGGCAGTGTGAGGGGCAAGACAGGAGGAAGGCTGTGAGTTCAAGGAACAGATAGAACCTGAGGTGGCCTTGTTTGGAGAGGACTTCACAGGGCCCACGTGGCAGGATTCGGGCAGGTGGAGAGGAGGGAGCAGAGCTCAAAGCCAGAGGAACAGCTGGAGTGCAGGCCGAGAGGCAGGAGAGGGAAAGGCGTACCCTAAACCCCGAGACTAGTTCTCCCCATGGGGTTTGGAAGAGCCTGGGCTCTGGAGCCGGGCATGTGTTCTGGGACGGGTCTTGAGTGCACCCTTATCTGAGGTGGCCCTGCCGCCTCTCGGGGAACCGCTGGTCCCTGCCACGTTGTGGTGGCTGTAGGGAGACAGTGGGTCCTCTAGGAAAGCCACCGGCACGAGGCCCATCAGAGCGGGTGCTCCATCAACCTTGTTGCTATGTGAGTGTCCCTAGCAGGGAAAGGCGGGGACAGACGAGCCTAGCAAGATGGGCTGGAGCTGGGTGGCGGGCAGGGGACCTGTGAGCCATGGACACACTGGGCAGGGAGATGCACAGCTGTCCCTGGCGTTGTTCATCTGGTACGTCTTTTCCCGCCTCAAATGGTTTATATGCTCACCGAGAGAGCAGCAGCTCAGACCCAGCACGGCAGCCTTGGTTTGTGCAGCCAAACAGCCCGGAGACACTGAACTGCCCACCTTTGCCACGCCGGGCCTGAGAAGGTGTTCTGTGCAGGTGGGGTAGGGAGTGCAGAGGCCTGGGGCTGGGGTTGGGGCTGACTCTGGAGTCCCGAGTCAGACAGCCCCTCTCTGGCCCAGGAGTGGCAGCCTCCCTGGACCCCTGGACCGACATCTCCTCTCTGCAGTGGTGGGGGGGCGGGGGGACAACACCTTGCAGGGCACCTGGACCAAGGGCTGAACGTGATTGGCCACGAAGTGCTGGCCCCGGGTGGCAAGAGGCAGGGCCCCAGGATCCTCCCGCGATCCACGGGATGGGAGGGCTAGGAGGGAGGCTCTGGTCCTCCTGCTGCCCTCGGCGGGCGCACACAAGAAATGGGCTCACCCGGGGCCCTGCCAGGGAAGGAGGACTTCGGCGGGACCATGCAGGACTCAGAGAAGGGGAGGATGTGCCAGGATTGAGGAATGAGTCAGGCCCCAGCCAGAGGGGGACACGAGGCGGGGGAGAGGTGGCAGGCGAGTCTGTGGGGCCAGAAAGTGGAGGCTAGTGACAAAAGTACCCAGTCCATCCAGGTCAACCTCCTGACAGACACAGAAAGCACTTCCTAAGTTCTACGCAAATGTCAAGTGATTTCAAACTTGAAACAGTCCTAGAAGGTGGGTGACCGTACCATCCTTACTCTACAGGTAAGGGAGTGGGCCCAGGGAGGATGAGCTCCGGCCCAGCTTTCCCTCCAACAACAGGTCCACCTGCGGCAGTGGGATCCCACCTGGGTTCATTCAGCCTGGGGCTGTATTTGGGGGGGGGGGTGTAGGGACACTGGTGATTCGGGAAGTGGCACTTTTATCTTTGAGCTGCAAACTATCCTCCCCAGGGTATGGACCCCATCCTATGATGGATAAGAAGACTGAGGCTCAGAGGTTCTATCTCTTTCCTCCCAGGGTACCCCTCCAGCAAGAGGCCGATGGGAGATTTATCTGACCCCACTCCCCCTGCCTCCTGGCCCCTCCCCATCCAGCCCTGTGCTTAATTCCACGGACAATAGTCCCGGGGGTGGGGCGGGCACCATAGCCTTCCTGGCCCATGTCTGCCTGACCCTCTGTGTCCTTCCTCTCCACAGGGAACTTCCAATGGATTGGGGTCCATAGATGACATCGAAACAGGTAATATCCCTGATTTGAGGGCACAGTGTGGAGATGGGTCCCCAGCCTGAGCCTGAGGGCTCCCTGCCCTAGCGACTCCCTGAAGCGTGAAAGAAAATATTGGGTCTAGGAAACCCTACTCCCTCTCAGGGAGGAAAGGGTGGGGGTCTGCCACACAGTAGGGTAGCACTGACCTTGTGTCCTCCGCTCTAGGCCAGCACCTCCCCCAACTGGGAGTCCCCTTCTCTTCCTCACTGGCTTCCAGGAAGAGTCACACTTACCAAGTGTCCCTTAGAGAGTGCATTGCTTCTGCCCAGGTAGGATATTCAGGCACTGAGCCACGTTCATTCGAGAGATATCGCAGGACTGAGGGACCCTCTCCTGCTCTGTAGTGGCCTTCCTTCACTGTGCCTGGTCCTCCAGCCATGGAGTCAGGCCAGCGGGGCAGACAGGGTTCCTGACAACGAGCTAGAGAAAGGAGGGAAGGTGTTGTATGAGGACCCTAGCTCCCGCATCACCAAGCAGGACTCCCTGTGGCTACTGATCCCACCCTCCCATCCACAGACTGCTACGTGGACCTGCGAGGCTCCCCAGCCCCTCTCCCCTCAACCCCCACGATGCCCCTGTTCCCTCATGTTCTGGACCTGCTGGCCCCCCTGGACAGCAGCAGCAGGGCCCTCCCTGGCACTGAGAGCCTGGATGACTTTTCTGACGGGGATGTCTTTGGGCCAGAGCTGGACACCCTACTGGACTCACTGGTGAGCCGTGTTGCCACCCTTCTGCTCCCCTGAACCCCTCCCCCACCCAGGACCCCAGCACATTCATCCTCCCGTCCCACAAGGTGTAGAGGGAAGGTTCCATCCCCATGTCACAGTTGGAGAAACTGAGGCCCGCGGAGGGAAAGGGACCTGCTTGGGGTACAAACACAGAGCTCTAGAATGTACAGCCAGAGGGACCATAAAGATCCCTGGCTCCACGCGCGGGACGGGTGGGGGCTGAGGCACAGAGGGGTTGGCTTGCCTGGGGCCTGCAGTGCCTGTCCCTGCCCAGGCCTGGGTGGTCAAGTTCTCCTCCAACCCCTCCTTCTGTTCCCCACCTCACAGTCCCTGGTCCAGGGTGGCCTGCCCGGCAGCGGTGTGCCCAGCGAGTTGCCCCAGCTGATACCCGTGTTCCCCGGTGGGACCCCACTGCTGCCACCTGTAGTGGGTGGGTCCATCCCCGTCTCCAGCCCACTGCCCCCGGCCTCCTTTGGTCTCGTCATGGACCCCTCCAAGAAGCTGGCCGCCTCTGTGCTGGATGCCCTCGACCCTCCAGGCTCGGCACTGGACTCCCTCGACCTGCTGCCGTACTCGGATACGCGGCTGGATGCCCTCGACAACTTTGGGTCAACCCGTGGTGCCCTGGACAAGCCCAACTCCTTTGTGGGTGAGGCCTGGGTGGGCACGTTCACCCCCACCCCCTTGACAGTTTTCAAAGTACCACTGCATCTCCAGTCTCTGGGGAGTGGAGTTGGGATTCCAGCTCTATTCAGCCAAGGTCCAGGCCCTCTCTCCCCACTGTGGTCCAAGGCCACCATCTCAGAGTTGCCGTGTCTCCTGCAGTGCTCAGCATAGCGTGGGGCTGAGGCCAGAGGGGCTGGGTGTCTTGTTCAAGATCAAACAGCAGAGCTGGGATAGTCCGGGACTCTGGACTTGCCGTGTGGTGCTCTCTGCCCAGCCTTCTGGGGCCCTGGGGTCTCCACGCTGGAAGGGTCCCAGAGGGATGATCCTGAGGCTGGGGGAAGGGGTTGCCAGGCCACAATCTCCTTCAGCACCACTCTGAGCGGGGTGCCGGGAACCCAGAGAGGAAGCAGACCTGTCTGGGCCCTTGCAGGACCAGCTTTCAGACAGTCAGACCTAGCCCATGGCTCTCGTGGCTCGGGGATTCACAAGGCCGCAGGAGCACAGATGTGCCTTACTCAGCCCTGGAGCCAAAGGGAGACTTCCTGGAGGAGCTGGTGGCTGAGAGAGGTCTTAAAGGAGAAGTCCTCTGCTGGTGGGGGAAGCAGTATGACACAGGCTTGCACGGCGGAGGGACTGGCCAATGAGCAGAGTCGTCAGCCAGAGGGGAGCATGGGTTGGGGGCCTTGAAGACCTGAAGCCAGTGTCAGAGGACTTTTGAGCCACCCTGAGAGCTTGGGCTTTCTTCCAGGGGCAGTGGGGGCTGCAGCAGGTGTAAAGACAGGGTACACATGGACATTGCCCTGTCCCTGGGCAGTGGCCTTGAGGGTAGAGTCAGGGGTTCAGCACGAGGAGTAGAGGATGTGTGGCCTGGGTGGTCTGTATGAGTTACAAATGTGTACGAGAACGTCCTCAGAGGACTTCTCACCCCTTCCGAGCAGGGCAGGTGACCCCTGTGTCTTCTTGCCCAGAGGAAACCAACTCACAGGACCATCGTCCCCCAAGTGGTACTCAGAAACCAGCCCCCTCGGTGAGTATTTGGCGCAGATCCGTGACCAGGTACCCTGTGCCCTGTCGGGTGGAAGGGAAGTAGCTGTGGGCTCCAGAGTAGAGGGGGGCCTTCTGTGTGGGATGAGGTGTGGCATCCCCCAAGGAGAGGCACCCTCAGAGTGGATGGGCTGGAGATGGTCTCTCCCTAGCCCTTCCAAATGGAGCCACATGCTGGGAGGGTGAGCTGAGGACATGGCCCAGCCCCTGTCTGACAGAAGAGGACATTGAGGGTCAGAGGGGTTAAGTGACTTCTCCAGGGTCAGTAACATCCCTGTTCTTGGGACTCAGCTGGGTTCTGAGTTTAGGAGAGCCCTTGGGCAGGTGGCAGGCAGCCTGCACTCTGCACTCTGGCCTCAGCCTAGACATAGCTAGGTGGCCCTGGGGAAGTAACCTAACCTCTCTGAGTCTTGCCTTTGTCCCCATCTGCTGATGCCTTGGGGACTTGGCAGATAGAGGCTGGGAGTGGGGAGGGCATGTGCATTGGCCTCAGTCAGAGCCATTCCTGTTTCTCTGCTTTCATGTCGGGCTTTTGCTCAAGGGAAGGTTCTGGGCCAAGATCACTGTCACCCATGCACCCCCACTAGGCTCATTCAATCCCCATGTTATACATTCTTGGATCATGTTATAAGGAATTCCCTGGCCAGGAGAGTAGGAGAAAGGGGAGGGTGCTAGGCTACAGTTCTGCTCTTGGATAGGATGGGGGGGAGTCATAGAGCCCCCCAGCCTCTGGTGCCCAGGTTGGCTCCGGTGACTCCAGCCATGGTCCAGTGCCCAAGACGGCCAACGTCCTCCCATTACAGCCAGAGCCCTCCATGCCCAACACCGCCTTGCTCATCAAGAACCCCTTGGCTGCCACCCATGAGTTCAAGCAGGCCTGCCAGCTCTGCTACCCCAAGACAGGTAATGTCACACCTTTGTACTCCTCTACTCCTCTGCCCAGAGATACTAGGAATCCAAGAGTGTAGCCTCCCAGGATGACAGAACCATAGTGTACCAGTCAGAGATAAGTGTGGGAAAAAAGGAGCCCCTCCGGGTATTTTGAGCAGGTGGGAGGTGGGGAGGTGTAGAACATGGGGGTTTGGGGCTTTCAAAATTGCCAGAAAGGCTAGAGGTGCAGAAGCTAGGAGTCTCCACTGGCCTTAGGCTGCTCCTCCACAAGCCAAGGACCAGAGTTGGGTTGTGCTGCTCTCACACCGGGGTCAGGGGCTGCTGGACCCTCTGGCCTGTATGACGGCTGCCCACAGCCCAGAGGCTGATGCCCGGCCATGGAGTGGAGTCCAGCTGGCTGCTGCAGGAACACATTAGCCAGAGGAAATGTAGCCCCCACACCTCGTGCCACCTTCCCCTCGCAGTCTACTTCTCCCATGAGTGCATCTCCCTGGGTGAATGCAAACCTGGCCTGGAGCCCAGGTGGCAAAGGAGCCTGGGAAATGTAGTTCCTAGATTCCCAGCCCCCAAATCCAAGGTTGGCAACAGGAACAGTTCAGAATGATGCCCAATGCTGGGAGACAATTTTCAGCACACCTGGAATCTCAGAATTCTAGTCTAAGACTCCTTGGCCAGAATCCCTGAAGAGTTAGTGTGATACTGCCTTGGGATGCCGGGGTTAAAAATCCTAGCAGTCTAGAATTCTCCATCTCAGAGCCATTAGAGTTGACAGGACCTTAGAGGTTGTCTAGTTGTCGTCCACTTCAGGGCCTCCCCTTCATTCCCCGGCCACATGCATGTCACCCGAGAGTCATCCCACCAAAGCGCTCATGGACTTGCAGGGGCAGGGAGCAGGGCGCCATCTTGTTGGGTGGCTGTGCCCGTGATGAAGTTCTTCCTCACACGGACCTCAGACTGCTTCCCCAGTCCACACGCCCGCTGCCTCATATGCCCTATGAACTGCCGTGCAGCTGGTGCTGGAACAGCAGGGTCACACGGGGTCCCCACAGGGCTATTTCCCCATCGTCAGCGGGGAGGAGGCCCTGGGTCAGACACTTGGCAGGAGCGGGGCCAGGAGGGTGAATCCAAACAGTGCCCTCCCAGGCAGGACAAGAAAGGGGTGGGCCTGCTCTCTGCCAGGCACTATCTTCCTCATTCCTTCTAGGGAAACACTAAAATGTCTGGCTCCCTGGAGAGTCAGAGTGGTGATGGAAGGGGGTAGGTAGAGGGGGCTTCCCCTCAACCCGGGCCCCCTGTCTCTAGGGAGCACTTGGCTAGGAAGGGTGTGGCAGGAGCCAGCAGGAGGCCTGGCTGATGGAGGTAGGGCCCACTGCTTGGGTGCCTAGCTGTCACCCTTCAGCCCTCCACCTGAAACCTGTCTCTGTCCACGCATCCCCACAGGGCCCAGGGCGGGCGACTACACCTACCGCGAGGGCCTTGAGCACAAGTGCAAGCGGGACATACTGCTTGGCCGGCTCCGGAGCTCTGAGGACCAGACCTGGAAGCGGATCCGGCCCCGGCCCACCAAGACCAGCTTTGTGGGCTCCTACTACCTGTGCAAAGGTGGGTGGGCTGCAGCAGGGGCGGGCAGTGTGGCTGGGGCTGAGCTCCTCTCAGCTGTGGCTCTTCGTCACCAGCAGAAGGAGGGGGGCATTCATCGAGGATGAATCCCACGTCAGAAGGAACATCTAGCTCCCTTGACAGCTCCACAGACGCGGGGGTGGGGGGGCCGGAACATTAGGGATGTTCTATTCCAGCTGAAGCCCTTACCAAGTGTGCGGGTCAGGCGGCGTGCGGAGAGTAGTTGCTGTCGCGGCTGCAGGGTCCCAAAGGGCTGTGGGAAAGGTATGGGGAGAATCCGCGTAAAGCACGTAAGACGGGTACATAGGATAGTAAAAGGCTTGATAAATATTAGTTTTTAAATATTATTGTGTTATTGTTGTCCCCACCTCTGGCTCATGTCGATGTGGCCAGTATTTAATGGTCATTTGTCGCGTACCTTATTTGCCAGCTTTGATTTCCCCAAGCAAGCGTCTTGGTGCAGTCTTCATGGCTGTATGCAAATAGGACATTGTTAAGTGCTTTATGGCGTTGCCTTTCTGTACCCACCATCACGCATCCTCACAACTCCGGGCTACGAAACTGAGGCTTCGGAAGGCTCCGCCTTTGTCCCCCCACCCAGCCGGTGGCAGTAGCCCCAGGCTCTCTGGAACAGCTTGCTGTCCCCCCAGCAGGATCTTAAGGACATGTTGCTTCTGGGCTTGAAGGCCTCTGCTCTCCCCTGGCCAGTGTGGATGAAGTCCAAATTCTGTGAGGCTTACAAGCCCCCCGTCTGCCCTCACCACTCCCCAAATACCCAGAACGCGGACTCCTTCGCACACTCCTTTGAACTTGATCAAGTGGCACCCAGATCTTGGGAAGCCATTCCCTACAGGGCTCCCCGCTGGGTGCAGAGCTGGTTCTCGCACAGAGCAGTCGGTGGCGATCGTCTGTGCATGGGCCCCCTTGTCCTTGTGTGCCGGCAGCCTGGCAGAGGGATGGGGCAGGGCAGACCTAGAGAGAGTGTGAGCAGGGGAGAGAAAGAAAAACAGTTTCCACCACCAGGAGATGGCAGGGCTCAGGGTTGTGAGCCTGCTGCCCTCCCAACTCCCTGGTCCCCAGAGGTTTTTTGTTTTGGTGTTTTTTTTTGTTTTGTTTTCACCCAACATGGGGTTTGGACTCACAGCCCCAAGATCAAGAGTTGCCTGCTCTACTAACTGACCCAGCCAGGCGTCCCTGGTCCCCAGGGGTTTTATTTATTATTTCACTTAATCCCCACAACAACCCAGTGTTGTCTGTTTATGGGACAGACAGCTGAGGAATAACAGGGAATCCTAGCCCAAGACTGCTGGATTCCAAGGCCCAGGCCCTTAACCAATGCTATTTTCCTGGTGAATAATAAGAATAAAACCCTTGTGTTTATTTGGACGCTTGTATTCATCTACAAAGCCCTTCGTCCCACTTCTCATCCTGCCTGACCCAGGATGAGGCCGAGGCGGCTTCGTGGGGTGGTCGAGTGGGATGACAGCATGCTTTGTAGATGGAAAATGCAGGTGCCCCCCTCAACATAGGTGTAGAGCAAAGAAGGGACCTGGCCTGGGAAGGGCTTTCCCCAACTCGGCCACTCGGCCCCTCCTGAGTCCCGAGGAGCAGGCCTGCTGCAGTGGAGGTCCTGGGGGCTCTGCAGGCTGCCGTCCCGCCTGGCAGAACGTGTGTCCTGTTGCCTCTTTGCAGACATGATTAACAAGCAGGACTGTAAGTACGGGGATAACTGCACCTTCGCCTACCATCAGGAGGAGATCGACGTGTGGACAGAGGAGCGGAAGGGCACCCTCAACCGTGACCTGCTCTTTGACCCGCTGGGGGGCGTCAAGCGTGGCAGCCTCACCATCGCCAAGCTCCTTAAGGAGCACCAGGGCATCTTCACTTTCCTCTGTGAGGTACCCGCGCCCCCGCCCCACTCACCTGCCACCTTCACGGGCAATGGCACAGTTGGGGCTGGGGGAGGGCCTCCCTTATCAAATGTCAGTCCTGGCACCTGGGGGTTTGGGAGGCCTGACTTTATAATCAGTAGGTCTTTAGACTGCCAGCAAGGGCCATAGGCCCTATCTTGCTAAAGAAAAGAAAGAGAGAAAATCATTCCCACTCTTTCTGGATGGCCATCAGAGGCCCTGTAGGTACTCATGCCCCCCACGCCCTTGTCTAGCTGTGCTGGCTCCGATGCCCAGTACGCCTTCCTGCCCACTTCCCTGTGTTTCTGCATCTTGGACCCTCTGCGGCTCAGCTCTGATCCCAGCAGCTCCAGCAAGTTGTCGTTAATTCCTTCCCCAGAGCTGCCACAGCAGACCCTGCCGGCCCCCTGTTTCCCTGCCTGATCAGAGCATGGTGAGGGCAGTGACGGCGTCAGGTCCCTCTCCGTGGAGCCAGATCTCTGGACCTGGGTTGCTGGCAGGGTTGGTGCGGCTCAGCCCAACCTTGACCCGTTGCACAGCCAGCCCTTCCCCCCAACTCTCAGAGCAGGTGGACTGGCCGCTCCCTTCGGAGCTCCCAGCCAGCAGCTGCGTGTCCTTTACAAAGCACTTGCAGTTCTGTTATGTCCTTTCTGAGCTTCACAGTGAGCCTGTGGGACAGCAGGTGTGGTCACCCCAGTTTCCCGTTGAGGAGACTCAGGCTCAGAGACTTGGAGTTACTCCCCGCCCCAGGCGTCTGGAGTGGTGGGACCAGAGAGAGCCAAAGCCCAGGTTATCCGGGAGCTAGAGCCAGAGAGTGGGGACCACGGAGCCCGAGGTGCCCTATCTCATTCCCCTGACTTAGAGCAGGGCTGGCAGGGACCCAGTCTGCCCCTCCGTGGGTGGCCATGCCAGGTCCCAGCCCATCCCTTCCCCGGGCAGATCTGCTTTGACAGTAAGCCCCGGATCATCAGCAAAGGCACCAAGGACTCCCCGTCTGTCTGTTCCAACCTGGCTGCCAAGCACAGCTTCTACAACAACAAGTGAGTGGGACCCATTGCCTGGGCCTGGGAACAGGGGCACACAGAGAGCCGGGGTGGTCTAGATGCCTGGGGAGCAACAGAAGCCGGGGGGTGGACCCAGGGTGTCAAGGCGAGGGGCAGAATGTAGGACTCAGATCCAGCATCTACCTGGAAAGGATGGAACCACATTTATTGAGATCTGTATTCCAAGCTTTTTCTTGGGTATTTTAATGATCTCCACGGTCCCGTAAGGAGGAGTTACAGTCTCTGTTGTACCGATGGGCTTGGAAGTAGCTCACTCAACATCTACGTGGCCACATCTCTGACTCCCATCTGGCGCCCTCCACTGTCATGACACTGGCTTCAGACAATGAGTGGGAGGGCCTGGGTCAGGCCTGGCCCCCACCTTTGCTCCCTCTGACCCCCCCTTGGCTCCGCCCCCGCATGGATGTTAGAGCCCAGGCCCTGGGTCAGACAAACCTGGGTCCACATCCCAGCCTGGTCAATGCCTGTTTCATGTCTTGTGGCCCTTGGTTTCCCTGTCTGTGAAGTTGACAATGATCCCAGTCTCCCGGGGTTGCTGTGAGCATAATTAAATTCCTGTCCCACAAATCTGATATATTTGACTTGTGTTTTATCCTAACTACCAGACCATTCCTTCTGTAGCCCAGGAGAGCACCCCTTCCCCCCAGCGGCTTAAAATACCCTGTCATCTTTGTGCTCTCATTGCAGTTCTGTGGGTTCCATATTTTCCTTACTCCCCTCCAAATCTAGCTGGATTGCAGAATTATGGGTTTGGTTTTTTTTCCCCAAGATTTACTTATTTATTTGAGAGGGAGGGAGGGAGCATGAGCAGGAAGGGCAAAGGGAGAGAGAATCTCAAGCAGACTCCATGCTGAATGCGGAGCCCCCCGCCCAGGCTCAATCCCACGACCCCAAGATCACAATCTGCAGAAAGTTTATGATTAGGAAATACGAACTAAAAACGACAACAAATAGTAAAATAAAATAAAATTGCCGTCCCAGAGGAGGTGCTCGATTATTATTACGGATGCAGGAGCAGCCCTGGAGCATCAAGATGGGGAACCCCCTTCTCCCACCCACGCGCACCCGCTTCTCCCAGCCTCCTAGCAGGTGGGATCTGTGCCCTCCTGCTGGCAGCGCCACCTCTGAGCTGGCCCTGGATTGAGGCCAGGGGAGGGGCGTACAGCTGGGACGGCCTAAGTGTAGGACCCCCACCTCTTGCCTACTGTGCTCTCTTGTTCTAGAAGCGTCTTGATAGGGCAGGAACACCCAGGGTGAAGCCCCTCCCCTCAGGCTGGCGCAGTACCAGGGAGAGCAGCCCAGGCGGGAATGGTGGGGGAGGGGAGGGGGCTGCAGACTGCATCGCGCCCCGTCCTCTGCCCGCCAGGTGCCTGGTGCACATCGTCCGCTCCACCTCCCTCAAGTACTCCAAGATCCGCCAGTTCCAGGAGCATTTCCAGTTCGACGTGTGCCGCCACGAGGTGCGCTATGGCTGCCTGCGGGAAGACAGCTGCCACTTCGCCCACAGCTTCATCGAGCTCAAAGTCTGGCTGCTGCAGCAGTACTCAGGTGAGGGGGCGGGGCGGGGGCAGGGGCGGGGGATGCGGGATTGGCTGAGGGCAGATGGGCCAGCCCGCGGCAGGTGGCAGAGGGAGTTCAGAGGAGCGGGTACTGGGGGGAGGGGGGCTCTACAGGAGCCCCTGCCCCCTAGACATCACGGAGGACACAAAGGCTCTGCTCTCGGGAAACTTCCAGGCTTAAAATGTCCTGGGTTTATCCCTAGGCAGGCACTACCAGGGGAACAAAAGGTGAAAATGGAGAGGGGGCAGAGCCGGGCTGCCTGGTTGGTCACCAGCAGGTCACTTCCCCTCGCTGAGCCTCCATTTGCCCACCTGTGAACTGGTGATCATAATCTCCATCTCAGGGCCCCTGGGTGGCTCAGTCGGTTAAATGTCTGCCTTCCACTCAGGTCACGATCCCAGAGTCCTGGGATCGAGTCCCCCATCTGACACCCTGCACAGCAGGGAGTCTGCTTCTCCCTCTGCCCCTCCTCCCTGCTTGTTCTCCCTTTTTCTCTTTCAAAAATAAATTTAAAAAATCTTTAAAAAAAAAAATCTCCACCTCAGAGCTGAGGAGATTAAAAGATACTTACTCGTTTATCTAATAGGGTGACAAGTACACCTGCCGTGTGTCAGGGTCCTGAGCAAGAACTACTCGAGGTCCTTGCTCTCCGAGAACATCTGAGATCTATAAGTAAGGGCAAGACAGACAGTGTAGTAAGTAGGTAATCTGTTCTAGGACACACGTTTCCCTCACTGCATGTCGTGATGTAATTTAGCAGCATTGTTTTGGATGTAACATAAAATAATGGTGCATTAACAATTGATGTTTTAGAGTTGGTGAAATAGGGTTATGTAATTCCAGACATGCTCAGTGCTGAGAGGAAAGTAAGCAGAGCAATAGGATGGGGAGGGACTCAGGCAGGGGCATTTGGGATAAGATGGTCAGGGAGGGCCTCTATGAGGACGTGGCATTTGAGCAAGGAAGGGTAGGGAGAGCATGCCAGGCAGAGGGAAGAGCAAGGCTGGAGGCCCTGAGGCAGGAGCAAGCTTGGTACAGAAACACTGTCTGTGAGAGTGGAGCAGCTTAGTGCATGGTGGGAAGGGGGCCTGAGAGGTTGGTAGAGACCCGACTGTGTAGAAGTCTCTAGGTCATACATAGAGTCAGGATTGTTCTAAATATAAGCGGGTGGAGGTATACGATCTGATCAATAGTTTTTAAAACTCTCTCTGGCTACTGGGTGGAGGCTAGAGGGGTGAGGGCAGACAGAGGGGGACCAGGGAAGGTGTGGCTCCAGCCAGGGTGATAGTGGCGGGGTTGGAAGGAGTGATCAGATTCTGGGGATATGTTGATGGTGAAGCCAACAGGAGTGGTTGATGGACCAGATGTGAAGTATGAGACAAAGGATGGCATCAAAGTCACCTGCAAGGTTTTTGACCAGAGTAACTGGAAGGATGGGGTTGCTGTGTTCTCAGAAGGGGAGGCTGTAGGAGGAGCCGGTTTGGGGGGCTCCCATCAGGGCTCAGTGTGGGACGTGGGGAGCTGCCTCTTGGACTTCAAGTGGAGATGTTGAGCGGGCAGCCGGATGTGGAAGTCTGGAAGTTCACAGGAGAGGTCTGGGCTGGCGATCTGTATTTGGGAATCCTCAGCAAGAAAATGGGTGTCAAGCACAGTGCCTGGCCCAGAGTAAGCCCCCAGTGACAAGCGGTCACCGTGGAGCAGTATCCACAGGACAAGGTCAAAAAGAAATCATTCTGCGAAGGGGCCTGGAGGAGATGGGAGAGGCTCTAAGCTGTACCTCAGAGGGTGGGTTCCGTAGTCAGTCAGATTGGGAAGGTCTGGGCCACCAGGTTTGGGTGTCTGCCCCTTTGCGGACCTGCAGTAAAGAACAGCGGCCCCTCAGTGAGCTAGTGAGCCAGGCGAGGCCAGGCCCAGAGCCCTAAGAACAGTGGGCTAGAGGCTGCCAAGCAGGAGTCAGGCCTGACCCCACTGAGGGAGGTAGGGGTCAAGAAGGGTGCTGAGCAGCTGGGGGGACCCTGGCATGAAGGCAGGGGAGTCAGTGTGCCATGCTGCAGGGCCAACACCTTTCTCCTGCATTTCCCCACTCTTGGCTGCATTTGATTCTCCTGCTCCCCGTGAGGGCTTGGAGCAGGTCCTCCATTCCCAGTTGCAGGTGAACAAACAGGCCGAGAGAGGATGGGTGCTTCCCCTGCTCCCCATGTCTTTCTGTGGCAGGGCCTGGCTGGGGACTGGGGCTCCTTTGCCTGGGCCTGGGTGGCGCCCTGCAGATTCTCCGCCTCCCTCCTCGCTGAGCTCCTTCATGGACGCCCGTGTCTGGTCCCGCCCTCCACAGGCATGACCCACGAAGACATCGTCCAGGAATCCAAGAAGTACTGGCAGCAGATGGAGGCCCATGCAGGAAAGGCCAGCAGCGGCTTGGTGAGGCCCTCGATCGGTGTTGGGGGTGGGATGGGATCCCCGAGGCCCATTCCCCATCCCTTTAACGGAATCTAATTTCAGACTTACCAGAAAATTATCAGGATAGTACAAAGAATTTGTGTATATACCCGTTTCTGGATTCCCCAGTTAGTAACTATTTTACCACATTCCACACTCGCTTCATCGTGTGTGTGTGTGTGTGTGTGTGTGTGTGTGGACATCCACACATAGACATTTGTATACAATTATATACATATCTTCTTCTGAACCATTTGAGAGTAAGTAGCAGACATGATGCCTCATCACCCCTAAATACTTCAGTATCTGTTTCCTACAAATAAGGACACTGTCTTACAAATAGCCACAAGACAATTATCAGCATCACAGAACTAACATTGGTGTAATTGTTCAGATTATGGTGTCCTATTATTTAGTTTTTGTGAATCATCCCTAAATCCCAAGTGACGCTGCATTCATTTGTTGTGCTGTCTAGTCTCTCTCTCTCTCTCTCTTTTTTTTAAAGATTTTATTTATTTATTTGAGAAAGAGAGAGGGACAGAGAGAGCACAAGTGGGGAGGAGGGGCAGAGGGAGAAGGAGAAGCAGACTCCCCGCTGAGCAGGGAGCCAGACTCGGGACTCGATCCCAGGACCCTGAGATCATGACCTGAGCCGAAGGCAGAGGCTTTACCGACTGAGCCACCCAGGCGCCCCTGTCTAGTTTCTTTTAATCTAGAGCAGACCCCAGTCTTTCCTGTCTTGCATGACGTTGATGGTGTTGAAGAGCCTTGTCCTGTGAAAGGCCCATCATCCATTTGGGACTGTCTGATGGTTCCTCAAATCCCAGAGGGGATGTTATGTTCTCAGTTCACTTGTCAGGAGGCTCATCATCTCGATGTGTCCCTTTACTGGTGATCACTTGATTAAAGGCACCGCCACTACAAATGCTTCTCTCCTGTGAAGTTACGTTTCTCCCCCTTTGTAAGGAATAAGTATCTTCTAAGGAGGGTCCTTGAGACCGTGTAAATATCCTGGTACTCCTTCCCACTGATCGTGTCGTCTCCCATCTCTCCTTATCCTCACCCTGCTCCTGAAGAAGTGAGCTGTGGCATTGTAGCATTTGCAGATGGGGAAACTGAGTCTCAGAGCATGCTAGAGACTAACCCAGGGGCACACTTACTGGAGTAAATGCCTGGTTCTCTGACATCTTGTCCAGAGCTCGCTCTTCTCCCTCACCAGCCGGCACCATTCCTGCCACCCCTGAGGATTCCTCACCCATAAAATGGGGATCGTAATCCTGTCTGCCATCTCCCAGGGTGGGCGTGAGGGTCACGGAAGCTGACTAGGCTGCAGCTTGCTGAGTTCCTGCTCTGCACTGGGCCCTGTGCCTTCCCCAGTCCTCATATCCTCCCCAAGAGGTAGGGACCATTGTAGCCATGGGTGACCGCGGGGACAGAGGGGTGGTCTCAGGACCAAGAGATAGGGTGAGGTGAGGCCTCCGTGCCATCCACACATGAGGGACAACCCCCTCCCCAGGCCCACCTACTGGTCGCTTTGCGAGAAGGCTGGGTCCCTGGCCCCTCCTGAGGCCAGCGTGGGTGTGGCAGTGAGCCAGGGAGCAGGGCAGGCTGGCCCACAGGGCTGCCTGATCCCCTTGGGACTTCCCCCTCTCTCTCCCTAGCCCATCTTTCTGCTACTTTTTCTTTCTCTCCCCGCTTCCTGATTGCTCCCCTCCCTGTCCCTTCCTGTGCTGTCCTCTTCTCCCTTCCCCCTCTCTGCCATGTGGTTTGTTTTTTGTTCCTGGCCAGGATTCTGGCTGGAAGGCAGTGAGGGGCTGGGGTTGGACCTTCAGTGTTATCTTCTAAGAGAGCTCGGAGTCCTCACCACCTCCTACCCCTTCTTCCTCCTCAGGGCTACTGCCAGGGTCCCCAAGTGCCATGACACCTCCTCTTGCTGCCAGAGCCCCCCCACCCTCCCAGCCCACCCAAGATGTCACCCTTGGGCCTGGCTCAGGAACCGGGCTACTGTGCCCAGCCTGGCCACGACCAGGGCCTGAGGCGTCCTGCTTGTCTGCCGTCTGAGGGCGGGGCCGGCGCCACTGTGAGGCCGGGGTGGAAGCTGCTCGGGCATGGTGCCCATGGCAACGCAGCTGTGCCATCCCACAGAGAGGCACGAGCACCCGCCTCTCACCAGCTTCCTGTCCTCGGGCCACTTACCCAAGGGTGGATTAGTGACCTCTCTGAGCCTCCGCTTCTATCCAGTCAAGTGGGAATGAACCCATCTACCCTCCAGGGCTGCAGCAAGGAGTTGGTGAAAAGGGAAGTTCAGTGAACCGGCATGGCTGTTCATTAGAGCCGTCCCCACTTACCTCACCTGTGAAATGGGTCCCCTCAGGCTTCTGTGAGAATCCAGTAGAACACCTGGAAATCAGGAGTAATGTGGAGAGCCTCCTGCCCGCTCTAGCACAGGCCATGCCCCAGTTACAAAGGTCTGCTTTTACCTCGTCACTGAGGTGATGTGGGGGTCATCCTGGGGCCGAGCCAGGCTGCGAGTCATCCAGCACCAGGCCAGGCATCAGTGAACACACGTGGACAGAACCCCTTCCTCTCAAGGACAGGCCCTGAGCTAGGTAGTGACAAGCACATAGTGTACTCCCATGGTGGGGGACAGCCTGGAGGAGAGAGAGCCGCCTGGAGGGGTGACCCCACGTCTGAGGCTCCAGGGAGGACAGGGAGACTCTAGGTAACAGGAGAGTCAGTAGGTTAGCCAACATAGCTGGGTGAGGGGGTTGAAAGTGGAGGAAGACAGGGGTGCGTGGGCATGTTTCCTACCTTTCATCCCCCACCCCATCCCAGGGTACAGAAGAGCAAGCCCTCCTGCCTGCAAAGGAAAGGCTAGAGCAGAGAATGGGGAGTGAACACGGTGGGGCCTGCAGGAGTCCGGGGCTGCCCAGAAGCCTGTGCCACCACCCAAGGCAGGCTTCCCACCTGGACCCTGCTGTCCACCAGGCCCAGCCCTCATAACGAGCTGAGTTTCTCAACCTGACGTGGTTCAGGTACTGCGGGAGCTCCTAGGATGGGCAGCTGCCACTTAGGAAAGCGCTAGGGAAGGCTTCCTAAAGAAGGTGGTGCTCAAGCTGAGTTTGGAAAGTTTCCAGAATCAGCCTGATGAAGTACAGAGGAAGGGCATTCCAGGTGGAGGGAACAGCATGTACAAAAGCATGCCATGCTCAGGGACATGCCAGCAGCTCCAAAGAGCAGACCACTGGGGACTAGCCAGACAAGGCAGAGAGTAGCCGATTGGGAATCAGGAGCCCCGTCCCAGGCCTGGCTCCCACACCGAGAGGCCAGGGGCCCTAGAGTTACTTCCCTCTGGGAAGCGGTAATGGGCTCACTCATTCTAGGGCTCTAACACTCCTGCAGGCCACCTGCATGACAGACCCCAGGCCTCAGCTCTAATGCCTTTGGATTCACCAGCCTCTTTCCCCAACAGGGCACCCCTCGGACGCATGGGCCCAGCACCTTCGACCTGCAGATGAAGTTTGTGTGTGGCCAGTGCTGGAGGAACGGGCAGGTGGTAGAGCCTGACAAAGACCTCAAGTACTGCAGTGCCAAGGCCCGGCACTGGTGAGCCAGGCGCCAGGCGGGGGCGGGCTGGGGGGGCCCACCCGAGCAGCATGAGTAAGGAGGCCGGGGCGCTCCGTGGACGTCACACAGCCAAGGCCCTGCCCCGGGCTGCCCCCAACAAGCCCCTCCTCTGTCCTACAGCTGGACCAAGGAGCGGCGGGTCCTCCTGGTGATGTCAAAGGCCAAGAGGAAATGGGTGTCAGTGAGGCCCCTGCCTTCCATTCGCAACTTCCCACAGCAATACGATGTGAGCGCCGGGAATGGGGTGCAGGGTGGTGGTGGGAGCTCAGATGTGGGGCCTGAGGGGCCCCAAGCTGGTGCTGTACCAGAATCCGGCGGGACTCAGCCGGTTCTCCCCATGCCCACCCTGCAGCTCTGCATCCACGCGCAGAGCGGCCGCAAGTGCCAGTACGTGGGGAACTGCTCCTTTGCACACAGCCCGGAGGAGAGGGACATGTGGACCTTCATGAAAGAGAACAAGAGTGAGTGCAAGGGCAGCCCCAGTGACCCTGCATTGCCAGACACCCCCACGCATCAGCAGGCCCAAGAGCTCCTGCTCCCTCTCCCTCTGCCCCCCCAGACCGTACCCTCTCTGCGTCCTCCGTTGCTGACTGGCAGCCTGACAGCAAGGCCTGGGGTGCCCCCAGCTCCCAAGTCCGGGGGTGGGGGGAGGGTGAGGGGGCAGAATGGAGGGAGGATACCCTCCCACCGAGCACCCTGTCCTCCTTCCTACCAGTCCTGGACATGCAGCAGACCTATGACATGTGGCTGAAGAAACACAACCCAGGGAAGCCAGGGGAAGGGACCCCAATCAGTTCTCGGGAAGGAGAGAAACAGATCCAGATGCCCACGGACTATGCTGACATCATGGTAACGGCCTCGCACACGCTCAGGCCCGGGTCTGAGCCTGCTCTGGGAGGGCGTGGGGAGGGCCCGGCCTCCCTGGGGGCCAGTCCGGGCCGAGGGGTGAGGAACGGGCACCCATGGCGGCTGTGCCCCCAGATGGGCTACCACTGCTGGCTCTGCGGCAAAAACAGCAACAGCAAGAAACAGTGGCAGCAGCACATCCAGTCCGAGAAGCACAAGGAGAAGGTCTTCACGTCCGACAGCGACGCCAGTGGCTGGGCCTACCGCTTCCCCATGGGCGAGTTCCGGCTCTGCGACAGGTGCTCCCGGGGAGGCCGGGGCCGTGGGGTGGGCACGGTGGGGCCTGATGGGCAGCAGGGTGGGCGCCAGCCCTGGCTCCCCTTGCCCTGGAGTAGCATGCAGAGGGGGGTGTCCTCAAGCAGCTGCTCCTGAATGTGACGAGCGTGGGGGCAGGGCGGGGTGGGATGGGGTGGGCTCAGAGCTGCCAGACCCCCACCTGCAGCCCCACGGCAGGTCCTAGAGAAGGCTGGGATGTGCCAACTTTCACCAGGACTGAGGCTGCCAGGGAAAGGCTTGGGGGAGGTTAAGCAGCTGGCCCCAGGTCCACGGCCCGTGGTGCAAAGGGCACCGGGGCTTGGGCAGTGAGCCTCCTGCTGCCCACAGGCTCCAGAAGGGCAAGGCCTGCCCAGATGGGGACAAGTGCCGCTGCGCTCACGGGCAGGAGGAGCTCACCGAGTGGCTGGACCGGCGTGAGGTGCTGAAGCAGAAGCTGGCCAAGGCCCGTAAGGATATGCTTCTGTGCCCACGGGATGATGACTTTGGCAAATACAACTTCCTGCTGCAAGAGGATGAGAACACCGCCGGTGCCACCCCAGAAGCCCCTGTGGCCGCCACTGTCACTGGGGAGTAGGGCCAGCTCTGGGCCTTGGGTGAAGTCCTAGGGTCGGGGCGGGGGTGGGGACAGGGGGCCTGATAGGAGGGCCTGGGCAGGCCAGGGCTGGGGGTGGGGGGCCGCCCTCCTCAGGCAGCCCCCGGCCCCCTGGGGCCCCGTCCATCCTCTCTGCCCCCACCACCTGTGCGCATACCCAGGTGCACGTGCTGCAGCCCGAAGCGGTCCCAGGGTCCTCATCCTGCTGGAACCCTGGGCAGATACCCCCCACCCTCCGGCTCTCCTGGTTGGGGAGGGAGGGGCCTGACCGACCCCTCCAGCTTCAGCCTACAGCTTTAACTTCTGTCTGGTCCTAAAGGGGGCCCAGAGCTCAGGGCTGGGGAGCCTGGGGTCCCCACTTGAATCTTCAGCGGGATTCCCCTCCATGTCCCACCCTCACCTTCCCCCCCCAGGGAGCAGATCAGGACACGACAGAGGGCTGGAGGCCCCAGTTAGCTTTAAAATGTAGCCCCAGGATGGAGCTGGGAACACAGTCCTGGTCGCTCACCCACTGGGGTCTCAGTTTCCCCTCTGGTTGGAAGAGTGGGAGGGGCTGGGCTTGATGATCTCTGGAGCCTCTCCAGTCAGGCCACCGGCCCAGCCCTCTTCCTTGTGGGCCACTGAATGTAGACTGTAGGTGCTCAGAGTCCTTAGAGATGACTCAGCCCAAATGCCCTTATTGCAGAGAGGGAGACTAAGGCCTGGAAGGGATGGGTGACCTGCCCAGGGTCTCCAGCCCAAGGCACAAAGTAGAGCCAGGAGGCAAACTAGTCAAAAGGCTAAGGGCCAGTTGTCTGCCGGAGCCTCCAGGCAGGAATATGACAGTCTCTGAATCAGTGTGCATTGGGGTCCCAGGCAGTGTGCCCCCTGTGGGCTGAGGAAGGGAGGCTTAGGGGGTTGGTCGTGTCAGCACTCTGTAGAGGGACTTCCCCTCCTGAGGGTGGTTCTGGGGAGTGTAGCAGCATGTTACTGCCCACGCCCACTTCAGGTGGTGGTAACGGGCAGGGCACCCATGGGCTCGCTTCTGCAGGATGAACTGGAAGGAAGGGGAAGGGTGGGGGTCAGGGAATATGGAGAGAAGGGAGATGACGCTGGGCACCAGGGGTCATTCTAGGATCGGACACAGCCCCTCTTTCTTGGGGACCCAGCATGGCCCTCTCCCCCTTCTCCCCAGACCTAGACGTACAGTTGCGTCTGTCTGTCCTAGCCCTCCCTGACTCCCGGCCCTGCCAGCTGCCTGGCACCTCAGCCGACCCCCAGCCCCTGCCCCCAGCCGCCAAGCCCTCTCCATCCCTCTCGTCTGACCTGTCTGCGTGCACCCCCTCCTCTCCATCCCACCCCCTATGGGCAGACCCAGCCTCCCCTGGTTCCCGAGACATTCCAGAATGTCCCACGTGGTTGGCACAAGGAGTGGGGCCCCCCGGAAGGAACCAGGGACCACAGCTGGAATTGGGGGTGGGGGTGAGACAGAGAGAATGGAATCCCCCTCATTTCTCCTCAAGCAAGGATCTATAGTGAGCGATGATGTGATTCTGGGCACCCCGGGCACAGAGAACGCTGTTCCTCTTGCTGTCACTGCCCAGCCTTCCCCAGTAATTGTGGCATGCACCCTTTCCTCTCCCTGCCCCCTTCCCCCAGCAGGCCGGCACTGCGGTGCTGGTGGCATGACTGGAGGGGAGGAGAGACCACACCCAAGGTGGGGGCCGTGGCTGTGAATGTCGATGACACTTGTTTTCCCTGATCCGTGGTGTTGCAGTCTGTCGTCACCAGCCTCGTTTTTAGTGTGTATATATGTCGCCCCCGTGATGCATATATACACAGGTATTAAATATATCGCTCTATATAATATTATATATGTGTGTGGTATCCAAGGAATCACTTCTAATGAGGGCTAAAGATAAAGAATTTGGCCAGAAAATGCAGCCATCCTGGTGTAATTAAGAGGGATTTTTCAGATGCAGGGACTTGGAGCCGCGAGTTGGAGGTGGTTTGGCAGCAGGGGCAGGAGTGGCCCCCCCCTGGGCCCAGTTTCCAGACCACTCTGGCCTCACCGGGAGAGAGCAGTGGTGCTCCAGGAAAGAAAATGCTTGGTGTTTGTCTCCCACCCAGAAGAATAGGATTAGAGTCCAGATTTTTCTTCTTCAACCTGTTATCTGTCCAGGGGCCCTTGGAATCTGGGGCTCCCTGGCCTGGTCAGAGCTGGATCCCCCAGAGTTGGGAAGAGAGCAAGAGGCAGGGGGTGGGGGGACAGGAGTCCACTTTGAATGATGAGGGTGATTATTTCAGTCGCGACCCCGACTGGGAGGCTTGGAGAGTTGAATCGGGGACCTGTGCCCACTGCCAACAGGCAGAGACAAGACTTCGAACATGGTGGGGGGGCAGGTGCCCCCGATGTGCGTGTCCCTTTCGGGTAGGGGAAAGAGGGATGCTGCATTTCTCAGCTGGGCAGTAATCAATTTAATGGTCCTTTTAAAATGTCTGTGTATTAAAAATTTAAGAATACCACACTTTAATATTAAATATTCATAAGGTCTAGTATCTTGATAATAATGTAGATGTTTTAATAACAATTTTTGTCCTTCTTTAAATAAAATGAAAGAAACTTGATTCTTTTAGCCTTTGTTCTAGAAAATAAACGTGTGCACTTTGACCTCTTTCCCTGAGGTGTCGCTCCTGTTCCTCCCTGTCTGCACTTGTGCCTGGGGGCCTGGGCTGCTCTGTACCCATGGGGCAGAGCTGCCCGCTGCTGGGCATGCCTAAAGGTGGACATTCCAAGGGGTGAGGGGCAGAAGGTCTGTGTCCCTGTGTAAACAGGGCAACCCAGCTGACCCCAGCTCCGGCAGCACCTCAGCTGGCGGGGGCAAGCTGTACTGTGTACAAGTGGGCCCGGCAGCCACCCTTCGCCTGCTGCAGCCTGCCCACAGCCCTCCGCATGGGGCTGTCCAGAGGTGCCCGCACCTCCCTGCTTCGATCAAGGGCACTGTCTTGAGTTCCAGAGGGCTGGCTCTGTGCCCTTTCTGGGTGTGGCTTTTCCAGAAAAGTAAGGGGCCATGCCATGCTTCGGTATAGGATTCTGGCTGCACCCTGGACTCGTCTGGGCCCAGAATTCTCATCTTTAGAAGGAGAGAGCATATTAGATTGGGAATTCTCGATCAGGGAAGCCCATATCTTCTGGGGTGAGAGGTACTTTTCCAAATCGCTTGCATCATGTGCGTTGCAGGTGATGGAGGGGAATCCTGATGGGAGGGGCAGCGTGTGTTCAGGAGCGAGCTCTCCCCGGATGGCTTGCAACTGCAGTATGGAGTGGCACCAGAACAGGGGTCCAAGGCCTATGAATTCTCCACGGGTGGAGTCATCTGGGCCAGATATGCACAGAGGCTCAGGTGCTTGATAAATGACCAGATGAGCAAGAGAAACCACCAACTTGACTGAGCACCTTCCGTGCATCAGGCACTGGATACAGCGTGTCTGTTCTCTACGACAACCCCGAACGTCTGACGTCCACCTCTTACAGACATTCAGAGGCTCCAAGGACCCTCAGAAAGGAGACAGTGAAACAAGGACCACTGGGAACTGAGTGACTGGCAAAGGTCTCTTCAGCACTGATGCTTGGGGATTCTCAGCACCCCTGGCAGCACCGTGAAAAACCAGAGCGGCATGGCAAGGTACCACTCCCAAAGGAAAAATGCAGACCCGTCCTCAGGCTGGAGAGATCGTGAACCTGCATCCGGACCTCTCTTGAAGTCAGAAAAATCAAGGAAAGTAAGGACCTCAAGTGGACCTGGTGGACGAAATTCTTAAATTCTCTACATTCACCTAAATTCTCTTCTGGTCCTCCTTTAGCTCAAGTTGCTAAACAGTCACTGAGCACCCACGCCACCTCAGGTCCTGGGGACACGGTTACTGAAGAAACGTGGCTTCCCTTGACCCCACAGTCTGCCAGGGGATACAGACCTACGGTGGGAGAGTGTAGGAAGGTAGGACAGGCACAGTGGCGGGAGGTACTCCAGGTGCCAGATCCAGGGAGGGCTTCCTGAAGGAGGCAAAACTGGACTAGAGGCTTAGAAAGATTGTATCACTGTCTGCGATGTGCACTTACTGTCCTGCATCTTTCTTTTTCTATTGTATTTCACATATGAGTCTCTAAGCCCCAATGCAAGCTAGGTATTTATGATCAGTGGCCGACGCTTCGTCCCTCAAGGGGCCAGAGCTGGCTTGAGCAGCCTCCAGTTAGTGAGCACATGTCTGTTTCTGGTCGTCACTCCGGTGGGAAGGGCCGCAGTGAGCACGCCACCACCATGGGGCCCCAGCGGGCTCCTCCCTGCGTCTGGGGAAGCTGCTTCTGAGGGGCCACCTGGGCAGGTTGGGTGGCTGTCAGGGACCTGCAGGTGGGTGGGGGGAATCTCTGCACCTCTCTAGAGAAAACCCTTGAGGGCTCTGCCAGAAACTGGGTCCACATAATACCCCCCACCGGGGAGCCATCTACAGCGGGCATCAGACCTCGGAGCCAGGAAACCCAAGCAGTGCAGACAGTCCCAACATGGCGCCTTGAGGCCCCTTCCAAATATCTCCAGGTTTCTCTGCGGCCTCCCCTCTCCCTCTCTCTTGCCGCTTGACCTGGCAACCCGCTGATGTGGCTCCTGTGTGACCATAGGTGACACTGCCAGCTGGACACCCCAGGTGCAGAGTAGGGGTGCCACGTGGACTGACTTGCAGTGGCATGAAAATCCCCTAAGGGTAGGGACCTGCCTGGCCGGGTTTGGTACTTAACTTTGAATCCCTCACAAGGTCTAAGCTGGTGCCAGGTATGCACTAAGCACGCACTCACGGTCTTAGACGCTTAGTTCATTTGTACAATGAAAGGGTTCTTCAGAGGGGCACTTGGCTCAGTCAGTGAAGCGTCTGCCTTCCACTCAGGTCATGATCTCGGGGTCCTGGGATCGACCCCCAGGTTGGGCTCCCTGCTCAGCGGGGAGTCTGCTTGTCCCTCTCCCTCTGCCCTTCCCCCACTCGTGCTTTTTCTCTCTCTCAAATAAATAAATAAAATCTGAAAGAAAGAAAGAAAGAGAGAGGGACAGAGGGAGGGAGGAGAGGGAAGGGAAAGGAAAAGGAAAAGGAAAGGGAAGGAAGGAAGGAAGAAAGGGTTCTGCAGAGAGTTCACAGGAATGGATCTCCAAGGATGAAATGATATTCGGCAGGTGGGTGTTTTTGAGACACATAGGGCATTTCCTGTTGCCTCTGGAATCGTGCTTTGTGGTCATCTACCCGCTCCACCTTTGTGGTAAGCCAGTCTAGCACATGAGTGCGTTCTTGGGCCAAGGAGTGGTTCAGTCAGCCCCAGCCTGCAAATCCCAGGTCAGCTTGAGGCAACCAGCACACCAGGCCCACCTCACCCATCCAGGGTCTCGGAAGCAAGGGGCGCTGGAAGGATAAATAAGAAACTAAATATGTTTATGAGGAAGAGGAATGGGGAGGAAGGACAGGAATAGAAATCAAAAGTGTTGAGCTTTGTGCCACATAGTGTTTTTTGTATTCAAAACTTGAAATTATTTTTTAATTAATTGGGGGAAAAAGCATAGTTTGGGGAGGGCTATTAGGGAGGAAGAGAGGGTAATTAGAGGGGAGGCAAAGAGCTGTTGGGGAGGAGAGAGGCCAGAGAGTTTCCTGGAGAATTTTTTGCTTCTGTACAAAATAGAGTTTTGGAAGGCAGTGAAGAACTGCCTAGAAATCATCTACATGCGGGGAACCAAATGCTTATTGCATCCAATTTGGAGCGTCAGAGACATGGAGCCAGAGCTGAAGGGAACTTAAGAGGTCGCCGCACAGGAGTTTGGGAACTGAGATTCAGAAGAGCCGTGCGGCTTGTGCAAGATCCCACATCACTATGTGGCAGAATCAAGAGCCTCACACCTTCCCCCCACCCCGCCAGCCAAGTCTGATGTCGGGCTTCAGTGGAGCCAGGACACAGAACCTTGGCTTTGACCACACATTCAGGTGACCTGGGGATCACAGAGGCCAATGTCCTGGTGAGAGGGCCAGAGAGCAAACAGCCAATTGCCACCACGGTCCACAGGACGGGCTAGGAAGCAGGACGTCCCCCAAGACAAGTCTAAGCCAGGTTTGCAGAGCTCCTCCCTTTCAGGGGTGCTGCTCTGCCTGCCCACCCAGGGCTTGTCTGCTGGGCACCTGCCTCTGTCCCCCTCCCCAGAAGACCAAAGGAATCCCAGGCTGCAGGTTTTCTCACTTCTCTTAGGAGAGCAGGCTTCAGTCTCTGCAGACGGTGGAAAGCCGCACTTACCCACACCACAAGCAAACCTGGGTGCCTTGCGGGACGCACATGCCTAGCATGTAGGTATCAGCGTCGAAACATGCCCAGCACCCCTCAAGGCTCACCAGCTTGCAGCTGAATGTGTGAGTTCCCTTCCTGTGCTTGTGTGTGCTGACACAGAGTACATCCTCTGTGCTGAGCTGCCTGGGGTGCCGGGTCTCAGGTCCCGGCCCACACTGATTTCCACAACCTGCCCTGCCCTCTGCTACACTGGGCCACCACGGCCCCTCGACCGAGTGTGCCTGAGTGTGCAGTGCACGCTTGCTGTGGGCGTGGAGCCATCTCACTGTTCTCACCTGGCAGGCCCTGGTTATGGCTCCCAGCCTGGGGGAGAACTTCCCTTTGCAAAGTTAGATAACAGGCCGGGCTCTCTGTCAGAGGATTGGCGCGGTGGCTCCACGTGCTGCGGCTGGCGCACGGCCAGGCCCGCCCTGCCAGGCAGCGGGAAGGGAAGGCCTGGCTGCAGCCGGAGCTGGCGGGTGGCCGAGCCGGGGGTGGACGGGTGGGCCGGCGCCCCTACTGCCCATTGGCTGCCTCGGGCTCCCGCCCCGCCCGCCTCCAGAGCCTGCGGCTCCCGGGCCAGCTCCTGCCTCTCTAGCTGCTTGTGAACTCCCCGAGCAAGCACCTCCTGCCGGGCCATGTCAAGCTGTGACCGGATTGGAGTGGCCCCTGCCATGGACATGCCTGAGGTCCTCAAGTCGCTGCTGGAGCACTCTCTGCCTTGGCCAGAGAAGAGGACAGGTAGGAACAGGGGTGGCCTGCGTTGGCTGGCTGCCCACGTGCCCGGGTGGGGGGGGCAGTCACAGGTACAGTGGCAGGACAGGCACCTCCGAGCTGCGAGCTGCAGAGGGTCCCCGGGGTGGGGGGGTCTGCCCCTGGCCCCTTCCTGGGCAGGAGAAGGGCTGGGTGCAGAGCGGGACACAGCGAGGAGCGCCACGGCAACTCCGGGGCTGCCTCCTAGGCCTGCTCGCTTTGGGAAGCTGTGGCCAGCGTGTGGCCACTGACAGGTGCTGTGCTCACGTGGGGCCAGGGCAGGACCAAAGCGCCCTGCTGAGAGAATGTCCTGACCGCTGTTGATCAAGTTCCCTCCCTCTGCGTGTTGGGGTGGCAGTGGGCTGGCAGCCACTGCCGATTCGGGCAGTCTCCCGTGTCTGGAAAAGAGGCTTTCCTCCTTCCTCCGTTCGCCTGCTTCAGCTCCCGCTCACTGGAGGGCTAAACCCCTGGATGGGATGGAAGCTGTTATGTAACAGGACCACAGGCTCGCAGCCCCGGTTCCTAGGAGACACAGGCAAACACGGGGCCGGGGAGCCCGCAGAGGAGGGCGTGGACAGGGGGCAGAGCCAGCCGCCAGCACCAGGTGTCTCCTGAGTTCCGCCTGTGAAACAAGCCCATGGCTAGATCTGGGGGCCAGCCTGCTCACCGTGCTCCCCTCTGATACATATTTCTCCAAATCTCTCCTGTTCTAAGATGTCAGGGGCTCACACCCAGGTCCTCAGGGCTCAAAATCCACATGCGCCTGTAAAGGAGCCCGGCCGTCCTTGGCTGCAGCTGCTGGTGTCTGACTTAGGAGCCCCACGTGTCCCCACAGGGGACCTTTCTCAGGCTATCCCTCATCCTGCTGTGCTGGCACCTGATCTGTCTCATCACCAGAGCCCAGTTGTCCCCGCAGGACTTCCAAAGGACTCAGCCATTCCCAAAGCCTGGGACCCGAGGACAGACACCACAGGCCCTGCCCTCTTTCTCACCCCTTGGAGAGTGAGGAGGTACTGCCCAAGGGGAGAAGGTGGCTCCCTGAGCTCCGGGCAGGGTCCCTGTGGGCTCTCTCACAGAGCTCTGGGCCCAGGTCCCTCAGACCACAGCCTGTGGTTTGAACACGGGGGCCGTCCGGGCCACCCCCAGAGGCGGGCATCCTAGAAGGAGTTCCTATGCCTTCGTAGCCTCAGGCCCCCAGCTGCTAACCAGGAGAAACCCATCTTCTCAGGGAACCCTCAACTCAGCCTGGCAGATAAGCCGCAGCTGACTTTCTTGCCATCTCTGAAGGGCCATGTGGGTGGGTGAAGCTAGAAGTCCTTCCAAAAGCTAGAGGTAAAGGACCAAAAGGTTCCCTTTTTGGTCCAGGCACCCAAGGAAGGTAGGGTATCTCAGGATGGCCCAGTGCCTGCACAGGGAGCAGCTGGGTGGCCAGCAGCTCTGCAGGGACAGCGCTCAGCTGGGCAGAAAAGTTCCTGGGGCGACTCGGGGCACTGCTCCTTGGACCAGGATAACAGAACTTTTGAAATGTGGCAGCAGCTGCGGGCCACTGGCTCCCAGCTGGTCCCGGAGCCCACTGGGAAGTCCCCCATTGCTTACTGTGGATGGGCAAAGTTGGGGTCCAGAGCTGAGGGGACTTGCCCAGGTTCTGAGGCAGAGCTTTTCCAAGAGCTGGCGAGTTTTGACTGAAGATCGGTTTGTCTGGTATGGCTGGGTTGGTCCAAGGGTCATGAACCAGGGCCTCATGACACCTCTTATCACTTCCTCATGTGGCATCTTGGAGAAGCATGAGGTCCCATGGGAATGACAGATGCCAATGGGTAGATAAGATGAAGGGATGAAGGTTGAAGAGCTAAAGGGATTAGTGCACCCCACAAAGACCTCACTCGTGACTGCCCCCAACCCACAACTTTCCAAAGCTCCCAGACTCTCCACAGCTTTTTTTTTTTTTTAAAGATTTTATTTATTTGACAGAGAGAGAGAGGGACACAGCAAGAGAGGGAACAGAAGCAGGGGGAGTGGGAGAGGGAGAAGCAGGCTTCCCACTGAGCAGGGAGCCCGATGCGGGGCTCGATCCCAGGACCCTGGGATCATGACCCGAGCCAAAGCCAGACGCTTAATGACTGAGCCACCCAGGCACCCCAGCTTTTTTTCTTTTTTTAAGATTTTATTTTTAAGTAATCTCTACACCCAACGTGGCGCTCCAACTCACAACCCCAAGGTCAAGGGTCGTATGCTCCACCAACTGAGCCAGCCAGGTTTCCCCCTTCATATCTTTTATAAAAATAAATGTATCTACCTGGAAACCAATATCCTTTGGTAAAAAGAATACATCTACCACACAGAACTAGAATTTCCAGCAGTCATGTAGCAAGTACTTTATACGGTCTCTCCCCCTGTGTCCCCCGACCCTGGCCTCTGACCTCAATAGGAGGAAGAGGAGAGAAACAGCTAGTTGCCCCAGAAAGCAGGCCTGCCCTCAGGATTGTTCTTCACCCTTTGCTTTGGTGTGAAAGGAGTGGTTTCTGCACAGGGGAATGAAGCCTATTTACAAACTCTCCACTTTCTCCAGCCCAGTGACTGCTTCAGCACACATCTGGGTCACATGCAGAGCATATCTTGGGTTTGGTGCGAGGGAATTTTAGAAGCAACCCGTGCAGAGTGTGAGAAATTGCAGGTGTGCTCTCATGAGACCCTGCTCTCCCTGCAGCCTCTCACTCCGTGTTCTAGTTCAGAGATGCTCCCTGAGATTCAGCCTTGGGGTCCCTCTGCCTCTTGCTGCCCCTGGGCCTCCCCCACCAGCCTGCGCAGACCTCCACTTCCTTCCTGTCCCTAGTCAAGCAGGCTTTTCTAGCAGAGCTGACCAGGCTCAAGCCTCCCTTGGCTTTAGGTCACAATGGTCACCTGGTGGCCCCTCACTCTGGTCACCAGTTTGACTGACTTTCCTGAGGGCAGACAAATCCATGTCTGGCAAAAGAGGGGGTCTGTACCCCGAGTCCTGACTCAGTTTCCCCTCTGTCTCTGGTCTCTGATCCCTAAGGATGATTCTTGTTTTCACTCCTGCTCTTTCCCTGGAGGACTCTCTTCCAAGAGGTGATTCTGTTCCAGGTTGTGCATTCTCTCACTTTCTTCTCCAGCTTCTGGAAAGACCGTGTTTCTCTCAACCACACTGTTAGATCTTTACACCCTATCCTTCCCTCCTCCCATGGGGCCTCTGCTGTGCTCAGAGGCTGGCCCTCCACTTTTCTGCCAGCTTTGGTTGCTTAAGCCTCCTTTGCAGGGAGCTATGTGGCATGAACCCACACCTGGAGGTTGAACAAGGCCCTCACTTGGAGCTGGGCAGGCAGGGTACCCGCCTCAGGGAGCTTCTGACTAGAATCACTTGTGGGCCACCCAGCAGGGTATCCTTGACAGGCCCCCACCCCTCACCCCCAATCTGTACAAAGTACAAAGCATACCTGCTTCACAGGTGTGTTGCCAGGATTCGATGACTTATCCTATGGGAAAGCCTTTGCAAACTGTGAAGTGCTACACTGCTTTCTCTGTGAGAGACAAAGAGCCGCTGGGCCTGGCATTATGTTCCCTCCACCAACATCACATTTGTAATCGGACCCTCCATTCCCCTCTTTCCACCCTCCATCCCGCGGAGATTCTCCTTGAAAAAACTGGATGTTCCAAGTACGCGCGCACACACACGCACAGACACACTGCTGTCTCCTTGGAAACGCATGCTGAGGCTCCTGGGGCATGGTGACATTGTCTGCACCCACCCGTGCCTGCTATGCTGGCCAGAGCAAGGGCTCGATGAATAATAGGCTGCAATCCAGTGGGACTTGCTAGGGCAGAGGCAGGGGTGCGCAGGAAGGGCCTGGGCATCCTCCCCTTGGAGGACTGAGTTAAGCGGGCGAAGAGCTAGACTCTGCAGCCTGGGCTGACCCGAGCTTGGCCTCAGGGAAAGTCCGTGTGGTCGCCTCCACTCGCAGCCCAGCAGAATCAGAGAGAAACTAAGAAATCGTGAAGTTTGCTTTCAGGGAAAAGAAAGCAGAGGGGGGTTCTTCAAGGTTGCTAGGCATGTTAGCTCCTTTAATCCTACCGCTTGTAAATGGTGAGGACATGCACTCAGAGGGATCAGCTCCCCTCCAGGCCACTGTGCAGACCAGCCTCTCTTCTTGGCTCCCACATTAGGGACTTGGAGCCTTCTTTTCTATTTGTTCCCCACCATCACCCATCTGAGATATGTGATCCATTCATTCCTGTCGAGTGCCAGAAACTGACAGTCACGTCCAGGAGTGCCCCTTGTTTTCCATCTCCATGAGCCTGACCCAAGTCTAGGCTGCCACTGGAATGAATCCTGCTTCTAAGAGCCACCGGTTCCTGAGTGTGAGCTTTCTCGTGTCCATTTGTGAAGTGGATTTGCAAGGGAGGTATCGTTATCCATTCCACGATGAGGAGACGGATGCTCAGGAAAGGGAAGGCCCATACTTCTCAAGGCTGCCGACCCAGCTCTGCCTGCTGCCAGGCTCCTCCTTTCCTGCCTGATTCCCCAGGATCTCTTCAGTCGTCCAGGCACGTAGTGAGCGTCGAGCGTCGGCTACACTTGTGGCTCGGGGATGAATGACCCAAACATTGCCCCTTTGCCTGTGTTTGCATTCCAGTGGGGGGAGACGGACAGTCAGCAGTGAGGAGGGTCAGGGCCAGCCTCTCTGAGGGGGTGACATTGGAGCAGAGGCCAGGAGGATGAAGGGGAGAGAGCAACTCCAAGAACTTCCAGGCTGAGGGAACAGCACCTGCAAAGGCCCTTTCCTGGGTCAGCAAAGACATGTATTTGAGGAATAAAAGGCCACTGTGGCTGCAGAAGGTGAGCAAGCGGGGAGAGAAGGAAGAGGGGAGGTTGGAGAGACCCGTGGAGGGGAGGACCTGCAGGGCCTTGAAGATCCTGAAGAAAAGTGAAGCTGCTCTACCCTGCCTGCAAGTCCCCCTCCCCCGACTATTCTTGTGGAAGCAGCAGGCAGGGAGGAATGAGGTGTTCCCAGAACAACCCAAAATGCAATTAGGCTGAGTTAACTTCAAGTGAGCACTTGCTAGGTGCCAAGTACTGTTCTTAGCAGCGTGCCTGAATTGTTTGCTTTTGACAACCAGGCACAGAGAGGTTAAGTAACTTGCCCAAGATCACACAGTTAGGGAGGTTGTCAAAGTAGGAATTAAACCCAGATGGTCTGACTCCAGAGCCCACACCCTACCACTGCACCAACAACGCAGCTTCCACTGGAGAAACTGTGGGTGTCAGTGGCTGTTGAGACGTGGCAGAGGCTGGAGGTGATAGCTTCTCTGGATATGGCACTCTCGGGGCAGCTCTCCATCTGTAATCCGAGCCCTGGGAGTGGACAAGAGGCAAGCCAAACAGGAAACTTGTGCTGAAGAGATGGGCAAGAGTTAGTGAAGAGTCTCCACCCACCACTTCTCCCCTAGAACACACGAGACCAAGGTGCAAACCACAGCCCAGAACTATGCAGCCACAGGTATGCTAGTTGTGGGCCAGGCTTGTGCTGGGGGACTTGCCTCTAAGGATGGCTCACGTTTGTTATTCCAGGTTCCACGGTGAATCAACACAAAGTCAGTCAATGTTAATAATGTTCCAAATGTATAGGACTTGGCTCTGAAAGATTTTGTCAACCTTCCTACCAGCCCTGCCAACAAAGCAAGCCAACAAATATTTACTGAGTTACTACCCTGAACCAAGTTTTGTGCTCTCCTGCACTGGGTACTGGCAAAGCCCACAGATAACTGGGCTTTGTGAGAGCTCAGTGGAAACCTTCTCATTGTCCTGTTCTTACACACACCATGCTCAGTAAAGTCAGAAGATTGGAAGAGGTGCTGTCCTACTGGATACCGACAATGTGGCCAAATGGATCTTTGTGGGGTATCTGGCCAAAGGCTCCACTGCTAGAGTTGTAGTTCCTCTGAAATTCAAATGTAAATAATAATACTCTGAATCGGCATCATGGCTTAATGTAAGGCACTTGTTCTGCATATGCTCAATTAAGTTGTTTTTTGTTATTTGTTTTTTTAGCAAGTTTTTTTTTTTAAGTAGGCTCCACGGCCAGTGTGGAGCTCAATGCAGGGCTTGAACTCATGACCCCCAGATCAAGACCTGAGCTGAGATCAAGTCTAACTGATGCTTAACCAACTGAGCCACCCAGGCACCCCTCAAGTTTTTAATTTGGGTCGGTTAGCAGGTTTCTGAAACATAAAAGAGAATTTCAAGCCAGTCTAGTTCAGGAAAATGGATTTCAGATCCGTGTCTCTGCTGTAGAACCCAGCCTCCCAAAATAATTCTACTCCTGGCCCAGCACAACCTGAATGAAGGGGAAGGGTGGCGGCCCACCCACTCCATGACGTGCACTGTTCGGGTGGGCAGTTGAGATTGCTTCTCATGCATTATCCTCATAACTGCTCTGTGAGGTAAGCATATCCACCTTGGTTTCTGAGAGACAAGTAGGCTTAGGAGAAGTCACTTGCCCAAGGCTGTGTGGCTAGTCAGCAGCTGCGGGGAGACCCAACCCATGCTTGCCCCCAAGCCCACAAATTCACCACTGCCCCCCAGAACAAACGCTTCCCTCAAAAGTCACTGCGTTGAAACCCTACCACTAAAGAACACTGAGGTACCACCTCATACCTTTAAAGTCTTAACTGTAATGACATGTTCTTCGTATGGAGTTTTTTTTCTTCGTAGGGCTCGTACACACTATGGAAATCAGCTAGCTCTCACAACATCCATTCCTCCACTGTGTGAAGGGGTGAGGCCCCGCTGTTATTCCCACTTTACTGATTGATAGGAGACAGGGTAGACAAAGGCTGTTATGGTCCTGCCCCTGTCAGCCCAGAATGTAATGGCTCTCACCCCGCCTCCAGGGTGGTGCTGTTAAATGCTGCCAGTTCACAACGTAGCTAACCTCCTAGCCGGCAAGCAAGCACGAGAGAGGACATGTTTGTAATGTTCCTGCACTGTTTGTGACACACCATTTACCCTGTGGTTATTCAGGAGAAAAGAAAGGGGAAAAAAAGAAAAAAACCTTTCTGGGGAGTGTCAGGACACGAAAAGAGAATGGAATCAAAACTGAGTTTTTGGGTTTGTTTTTTGTTTGTTTGTTTTTTTGTTTTTAGATTTTATTTATTTATTTGACAGAGATAGATAGAGACAGCCAGCAAGAGAGGGAACACAAGCAGGGGGAGTGAGAGAGGAAGAAGCAGGCTCACAGCGGAGGAGCCTGATGTGGGGCTTGATCCCACAACGCCGGGATCACGCCCTGAGCCGAAGGCAGACGCCTAACCGCTGTGCCACCCAGGCACCCCGGGTTTTTTTTTTTTGAAGATATTATTTTATTTTATTTTTTGAGAGAGGCAGAGACAAAGCACAAGCAGGTGAAGGGGCAGAGGGAGAGGGAGAAGCAGACTCCCCGCTGAACAGGGAGCACGAGCAGGGCCCGATCCCAGGACTCCAGGATCATGACCTGAGCCAACGCAGACACTTAACTGACTGAGCCAACCAGGTGCCCTTCAAAACTGAGTTTTAAAGTCCCAACCTGCTTGTCTTGCTCCTCGCAAGTGCCGCTTGCCTGTTAGGTTAGTTGCTCCAGGCTGGGTGGTAAATGGAGTTGGCATTACGCCTTTTGGATAACTGTAGCTTACAAAGAAATGTGAATCTTTACTCCTTCTTACTACACCCACCCTTGTTATAAATAAAGTGTTATAACTTTCACCGTTAAATTATTGCAAATCCTCCTCTAATACCTTGAAAATTGTTTGTTTTCACCTTCAGTAATGTCACATTAGCCAAGAAAATAGACATTCAGCTTCAACGCAGCAAGTCTCTCCATGGCCACGCCAGCCATTTTTTAAAAAGTTTCATGTCAGTTTCTTTGGGCTACCCTTTGAAATTTGTTTCTGAAAAACTCTAGGTCAGTTTCTCCTAAAGATATCTTTTTTTTTTTTTAAGATTTTATTTTTAAGTAATCTCTACATACAATGTGGTACTCAAACTCACAACCCTGAGATCAAGAGTCCCGTGCTCCACTAACTGAGCCAGCCAGGTGCCCCCTAAAGATATCTTTGTTTAGCCACATACATAATTCCCACCAACAAGTCAACAGATTTTCTGTGGACAATTTAGTATTTCTACTGAACAGAGAATTGGCATACACCACAAGCAGCGGATGTGTACCCATGAGTTTTAGTAAAATTACGAACACTACCATTTGTTGCAGGTTTACAATTGCGCAGTGCATTGGCTTATGGAAACCCCAGAGGTAGACCCTGTCCTACCTCCATTTGATATACCAGGAAAGGAGGCCTGGAGATGTGAAGCCATTGGCTTGGAGGTATGAGCCAGAATATGACCAAGGTGCAATGCGCGTGGCAGTAAGAACTTGAATTTGGAGTTAGATGCCATCACCCTGTCCCAGCCATCTCCCAGAATCCCTTCGAACCAGGCCTGCTTAGGAGCCCACCTTCTCTTTCCTCCTCAACTCCCAGCAAAATTCTGATTGCATCAGCTGGACAGCTTCCAGCTAGGCGGGTGTTGGCGGTCACGGACCTATCCCATGCACCAGGACTGCACTCCACCATTATCCAGCCTGAACGCTGGAAGCCCAGGCTCTTGGTGAGAAACCAGATAAACAGGCCAAAGCCTCCGTCCCCCCCACCCCGGGGAATTTAGACAGGGAGAGTCTAGTACTGTTTGGGTGCAACGCGGAGTGTGATTTGTGCTCTAATGAGGTACAAAGTTCTGGGCGCTGTTTGGGATTAGCTTCCTCTACCGTCTCCAGATTTGTGTACCCTCTCACATCTTACACGTTTACAGGTTTCCTGAGGAATCCCCAGGGAGTATTTGTGTTTTAAGAGGTCGTTCTCCCACAGAGTGTGTAATCGGTACCCTGTGTAAACGAATTTTGATTTGTTTCGTTTTTCCCTAGGAAAAGGAAGGGTAAGTCCTAGAGAGGAACAGAATTGCAGAGCTGTTTAGGATTTTACAGATTAGTCCAACCCCTTCATTTTATGGATGAGGAAGCAGGCGCAAGTGAAGCCACTGGACTTTCCCAAGGTCATAAACTAGTAAGTGGGAGGACGGAAGCCTGTACCCGAGCCCTGGCACAGGGCCGGCCCTTTCTCTCCACCCGCGGGCCTCAAGAATGCTCCCTCCACGCTAGTGTTTATCTGGCTGCCACACCCGCACCAGAAACCGGGATCAGCGGGGAACTTGACACCTCCCCGCCCCCGNCCCCCCCCCCCCCCCCCCCCCCCCCCCGCAGCAGCGGCCAAGCTAGCTCGGGCCAACCCAACGGGCAGGGCAGGTCGCCGTCTGCAGCCCTGCCCTCAGCCAACCTCTGGGTCGCGGGGGAGGAGGGGAGGTCGCTGGGTTTTGCGTTCCTGTCCCACGACCCTGGGCAGAGTCCCCAGAACAAAAAGACCCACCCCTCCTCTCCCGCCGCAGCCCCGCACGTGCTACGCCTCGTGCACCGTCCCGGGGCCCCGCCCCCGCCCCCCATTGGCCGCACCGCGCCTTCCTCCTCTTCCCCTTCCCCCCGCTACTAGACCCGGCTGCGGCTCCACGTGATCTGCAGGGGGACGGCCGAGAGGCCCGAGCCGGCGATTTGATAGGCTCCCCCGGCCGACGTGGCCACGCCCAGCCCAGTTTCCCTTCAGTGGCGCGTCCGGGAGGTGGTGAGATTGAGATGAGAGGGAAGGGGGAACGGCTGCGATGGTCTGGGAAGAGGGCGGGAGTTATGAAGAGGGAGGCGAAGGTGAAACCGCGGGTTGAGGGTAAGGGGCTGCAGCCGAAGAGGGCCCATGACACCGACTCCAGCAGGCGCCAATCAGGTGACCCAGGGGCGGACAGGGCGGGGCCTCCGGCGTTGCTCCTCACCTGGCCCCACACGTGCCGCGCTAAGACCCGGCGGCCTAACCAATCACGGCCCGGAAGGCTGCGCCTGCCCTCCTTACAGGGCGCACCAATCCAAAGCCGCGATCCGGGGAAGCTGGCCTGGCCTCATGAATAATTAATATGCCAGAGCCTGTCCGCAGGCGGGGTAGGGATGGAGGGAGGTGGGGGTGCCGCTGGGCGCCTGCGCAGTAGCTGCCCGTGTCGGCAGCTGCTGCGGGTCGCACGGCTCCGGCCCATCTCGGGGGGCGGGCGGGGGAGGCGAGGCGCGCGAGCAGAGCGCGGGGCACGATGTCGGACGCGGGCGGCGGAAAGAAGCCGCCTGTGGAGCCGCAGGCGGGGCCGGGACCGGGACCCGGGCGCGCAGCTGGGGAGAGGGGCCTGCCGGGCTCCTTCCCACTGGTCCTGAAGAAGCTGATGGAGAACCCCCCGCGGGAGGCGCGCCTCGGTGAGGGGAGGGGGTCTGCGCGCGCCTGGGGGCGGGGTTCCTGCAGGGGCGGGGCCTTGCGAGGGCGGGGCCGGGGAGGTCGGAGGTCAGGGTGTAGTTGTTCTGCGGAGGGGCCTAGAGGGCGAGGGAAGTGGGGTGGGAAGAGAAGGCCGGGGCGACTGGAGAGAGGCTAGGTCAGATGGGGGTTGGAGGGGACGGGGCTGGAGGGAGAGGGCGGGGTGGGGGTCGCGGTGAGGAGATTCATTCGGGCAGCCTCACCGCGCGCGACGTGTAGGGGGTGCTGAAGTGGCCAATGGGGGTCGTAGCTGCCACTTAAAGGACGCTCCAGGGCTCCTTCTCTGGGGATGCCTGCATCAGAATCACTTGGGATGCTAGTTTAAAATGCTGGCTCCTGGGCCCCACCCTTCGCCCACCGAATCTGCGGCTACTGGGACAGGAATCTGCATTTGAAGGAGCACCCCACCTCTGTGATTCCAAAGTCCACTAAAGTTTGAGAAGCGCTGATACATGGTGGCGGTTTGTCTTTGTATATGGACTTCCCCGCTCCTGGGAGGGGGACCTCTCTTCATCCCTGCGTGTGCGTATCCCCAGCTACTAGGTACACCCAGGAGATATTTCTGCTGCTGAGGTGGGGGAGGGGTGTCAGGCGAAGGGATGCTAGGCGCCTTCCCAGGGGGAGGTTGGGGCGAGGCAGGTAGAGAGATGAGGGTCAGAATGAGGCCACGGTGGCACCTTCACCCCGTTGTTTGGGGCTGACCCTAGACTTTGGGACCACTGTAGCTGGGCTGGGCTGCTTCTTGTTTCCTAGGCCACAAAGGTCCCTGGAGCCTGTGTGGAAAGCAGGTTTGGCCCTGTTTTTTGGCTTGAGAACATGAGGTTGAGGGCACAGGAGGAGTGCCACCTATTGTGAGGTTTTAGGTGCACTGAGGTATGCTTTCAGTATGAGATCTTTGAATTTCTAAGAACCATCAGTGTAGTTCAAGGATTTGGGAAGGAATAAGCCTTCTGTGAATTACCTGTCTTGAGGAATTAATTTTCTTTTTAAAAATGCTATTTCTCTTCTTTTCCTGGGTGTGTTCTGAGGTTCCCATCTCTGTGGCTGTCACTGTTGAGTTATAAATAGCTTCAGCACATCAGGTAAGGCCAGGCTCTCCCCTCCTGCTTTGGAACCTCATCTGCACAGACCCTTTTCTTTGTTTTGAAGGCAGTGCTTTGTTCCAGATGTAGGGATGAGACAAACTGCTGGGACAGGCGTACACATCTTTCAGGTTCTTATTCAATATTACCAAGTAGCAACCATCGATAACAACGATTCTGCCTTACATTTGCACAATGCTTACAAAGCACTTTGACATAGTCTTAGTCTTCCGTAGCAGTCCTATAAGATATTATCCCCACTTCCCAGATGAGGAAAGCTGAGGCTCAGAAGCTGAGGATGCTTCCTCAAGGTCACCTAACTAGACCTTGCAGCTCTTAGCCTGGTCTGGTGCATTTTACTGTATCACTGGCAACCACTGACCTGACCTGGTCCCTGTGACCTGAGTGATGGGCCTAGTCCTTTATCACTTCTTAAAATTAAAACTCTGATTATAATTTATTTAAAAAAATGATGAAAACATGATGAAAAATATTCTTGGGGTGCCTGACTGGCTCAGTCAATAGAAAATGCAACTCTTGATCTTGGGATCTTGAGTTCAAGCCCCACATTGGGCATAGAGCTTACTTAAAAATAAATTTAGAGGTGCCTGGGTGGTGCAGTCGGTTAAGCGTGTGACTCTTGGTTTCAGATGAGGTCATGATCTCAGGGTCCTGAGATTGAGCCTGGTGTTGGCTCCACACTCAGCATGGAGTCTGCTAGAGAGTCTCTCTCCCTCTCCCTCTGCCCCTCCTGCTGGTGCTCTCTTTCTCTCTCTAAAATAAATCGTTAAAAATACATACACACATACATACGTTTTTAAAAGAAATTAAAACAAAAGAATAAAAATTTTAAAAATATATTTTTTTAATTGCTTACACCAAGTAAAACGAACTTATTTTTACTTGTCCTTCAGTATGGCTGTTTTTCTGTCTCTTCCCTTTTCCTGCCTCCTTTGATCCCCATGATCTCACCCAACATGGGTCACAGTCATTTCTGAACAGAATGTAGAGTCAGGATCTCAGAGGAGGAGAACAGGGAGGCCATCTGGCCCACCCAGCCCACCAAAGCTTGGCTTTCTTACTTCCCATTTGGTTTAAACCAAAGCTTGGTACAGAAGGCATTTGCAACAATTCAGGTTAGAAGCCGTGACCAAATTCTGTTTGTTAAAACCTCCACCTTTTTAACACACTGGGTGTGTCCATTTTTATTGGACCAACAGGCTGATTTTTGGCCGACTGTGGTCTAGGAGTCCATGCATGACTGGTTTATTTCCAACATAATCATATTTGATTTCTCTTTTTCACTTCAGAATCCAGAGTTCAAAGTTGTCTCCCTCAATTTGAAAGCCCATTATGAACTTGTCATGATTTTATCTCCCACTTCCCTGATTAGCCTCCCTGTCATTTTGATTTCCTTCTAACCTTGTCACATTTCTTTCATCTTTTTTTCTTAATTTGCCCATTCTTGGATACCTACGTGCATAGCTTTCAGGCTGAGACAATTAGGTGGGAACCGTCCCCACTAATTGATTAGTTTTCCTTTGAATGGAACAAGCTTTTTTTTTTTTTTTTTTTTAACGGGCTTTTTTTTTTTCGCNTTTTCAGCTCCACCCTGTCCTTCTTCCCAGAAAACCTGCCTTCAGCCTTCTCTGCTTATTCAAGGCTAGAGGTCTCTTGAAATGGTTGCTCTGAAAAGGGTCCTGAAAAGACAGCTCCAAGCCCTCTCTATCCAATAAACCTAAAGGGAGTCAGTTTGCAAACCCAGCATTTTTCATTCAGTATGCACGTTTTCCCTCGGCTTGCTCCCGTAGTGGTCCTTGAGATGTCGAAGTGAATCAGACAGTCCCTGCCCTCAGTGAGCTTACAGTCATAGCAAATGCCTCCTGTGTGCCAGGAACCCTACAGGACAGTTACAAATGTTATCTCTAAGGGCACCTGGCTGGCTGAGTCGATGGAGCATGCGAATCTTGATCTGAGGGTGTAAATTCGAGCCCCACATTGGGTGTAGAGATGACTTAAAAATAAAAATCTTTAAAAAAATGTTATCTCTAGTCTTCACCAAAGAGTTGCTTTATCCTTATTTACGGTGGAGTACACTGAGGCCCAGAGAGGTTAAGTAACATGGCTAAAATCACACATCATAGCAGGTGGGGGGCAAAGCTGGGATTCAAGCCCTAGGCTGGATTGCTGTGAAGCTTGGCTGGAGGGAACAGGACAGGAGAACACAAAAGTTCTTGGTCTGAAGAATCCTAAAATATCCTTTCCTAAAATATTACTAAGATATCAGAAACTTCATTTCCTCCCCAAAGCCTCTCTTCTGCAGATGCCAATCCCACAGCCTATTCTGAATTAATCCTGGGACCACATCAGGCCCCAGAACTTGTGGAGAACATTATGGGAGGCCAAGGCATGGGTGAGGCCATGCTGCCATCTCTGAAGGAGACCACTGGGCCTGCGTCAAACAACAGGTTATAACTGGAGAGCAGGGTGGGCTCTTGAAATTGATGGGATGAATCCGGGTTCAGATGCAGAGGAGTCAGCCCCGAGAGGCCCACAGCTCACCTCCTGACATTGAATTACCCTCTTGTGTGGTGTCTCATCACAGATTTTGTGTCTGCAGATAAAGAAAAAGGGAAGGAGAAGCTGGAGGAAGATGAGGCTGCGGCAGCCAGCACCATGGCCGTCTCAGCCTCCCTCATGCCGCCCATCTGGGACAAGACCATCCCTTACGACGGCGAGTCTTTCCACCTGGAGTACATGGACCTGGACGAGTTCCTGCTGGAGAATGGCATCCCCGCCAGCCCCACCCACCTGGCCCAGAACCTGCTGCTGCCTGTGGCCGAGCTAGAAGGGAAGGAGTCAGCCAGCTCTTCCACGGCATCCCCACCATCCTCCTCCACTGCCGTCTTTCAGCCCTCTGAAACCGCGTCCAGCACAGGTGGGTGCCTGGCCACCTGGCCCATTCAGGGAAGCCCAGTTCCCACGGAGGGCTGCTGAGTCCACACACCCAGTGAGGCCTTTCAGAGGAGGTCCTGGTGGGCCTGCCGTGCGGAGAAATCCTCTGCACCCCACCCTTGAGCACAGTCCCTTGAGGCTGGAGACGAAAATAGCAACCACATCAGCGCAGTCAGGGCCTTTCTGTGGGCTTGGCGTGCTGCAGATGCCTGGGACAGTGGAGTGAGCCCTTCCAGTCAGAGGCTTTACAGGACAGAAATCCCATGCTGCTTTTCCTCAGCACTGCTCTTTCCCTCTGCGTGCTCTCTGCCACAGCTTATTGGGCAGCTCAGGCAGTAGTAGTAGTAGTAGTAATAATAATAATACCACCAGCTAGCATTTATTTAGCACTTACTCCATGCCAGGTGTTAACACACAATCCTCACAAGAACCTTATGACACTGATATTCTAATACCTGTTTTATAGGTGAGGAAACTGGGAAGTAACTTGCCCAAGGTCACACAGCTGGTAGGTAGTGGAGGCAGCACTTAAAGCCAGGATGTACCCGTGGCCAGGTACTGCTTAGGCACTGGCATGAGGAAGGCATTCCTGTTGCCAGGACAAGCATCATCTCCGGGCCTCCTTCTTTATCCTCTTGTCCTTTTTCTGTTTTTATCGCTTGGGGTGTGGGTGGGTTTATTTTCATGCTTGGACATGAACCCTTCAGAGGAGGCATAGCTGCTGTCTCAGAGAGCCCTACAATTTTTTTTTTAAGATTTTATTTATCAGAAAGAGTGAGAGCACAAGCAGGGGGAGCAGTAGACAGAGGGAGAAGTAGGCTCCCTGCTGAGCAAGGAGCTGGATGCGGGACTCGATCCCAGGACAAGGCAGACACTTAACCGACTGAGCCACCCAGGCGTCCCCCTTACAAAGTTTTTTGCAGGCTCAGTTACAGGCACACAGGCTGATGGCTCCCAGGAAGGATACCCGGAGCTGGTATGGAACCCAGGGGACTCCCTTCAACCCAAGGAATTCTCATGCTCTATTTTTATTTATTATTTAACTTTTTTTTTTTAAGATTTTTTTTTTATTTATTTATTCGATAGAGATATAGAGATAGCCAGCGAGAGAGGGAACACAAGCAGGGGGAGTGGGAGAGGAAGAAGCAGGCTCATAGCAGAAGAGCCTGATGTGGGGCTCAATCCCATAACGCCGGGATCACGCCCTGAGCCGAAGGCAGACGCTTAACCGCTGTGCCACCCAGGCGCCCCCTATTATTTAACTTTTTATTATGGAAGCACTTTCAGATACAAAAATAAGAGACTACTATGTGAACTTTCATGTAACCATCACTCACCTTTCATAATTCTTAACTCATAATCAATCTTGGTTTCCATAACCTCTTCCAGGCTCTCACCTCATTATTTAAAATCAAATCCCAGGGGCTCCTAGTTGGTTCAGTCAGTTAAGCATCTGCCTTTGGCTCAGGTCACGATCTCTCTCAGTGTCCTGGGATCGAGCCCTGAGTCGGGCTCCCTGCTCAGTGGGGAGCCTACTTCTCCCTCTCCCTCTGTCCTTCCCCCCCCGCCGCTTGTGTTCTCTCACTCTCTCTCAAATAAATAAATTCTTTAAAAAAGAAATAAAATCCTAGATACTATATTATTTCATCTGTACATATTTCAATATGTATGTAAAATGTAAAGGTTCTTCTAAAAAGCATAACAAAAATACCAGTTTTACATAAGAAATTGACAATATCCATCAGCATTCAAATTTCCAAAAAGTTGTCTCAGAAATGTTACTGTTTAGAGGGGTGTCTGGGTGCCTCAGTCGGTTAAGTGTCTGACTCTTTTTTTTTTTTAAGATTTTATTTATTTATTTATTTATTTATTTATTTATTTATTTATTTATTTGACAGAGAGAGAGAGAGCGTGTGTACAAGCAGGGGGAGCACCCACAGAAGGAGAGGAGGAAGCAAGCTCCCCACTAAGCAGGGAGCCTGATGCAGGGCTCAGTCCCAGAACCCTGCATGACCTGAGCCAAAGGCAGATTCTTCACCGACTGAGCCACCCAGGCGCCCCAAGTGTCTCACTCTTAATTTTGGCTCAGGTCATGATCTCAGGGTCATGAAATCAAGCCCCACATTGGGCCCTGTGCTCACTGGGGAGTCTGCTTGAGATTCTCTCTCTGCCCACCTCCATAAGCACACACACATACTCTCTCTCTCAAAAAATAAATAAATAAATAAATAAATCTTTGGAAAAAAATGTTACTGTTTTACAGTTTGTTTGAATCAGGATCCAAACAAGATGCACAGATTTCACTTAGTTATGTCTCTTAAATCCCTTGTAATCTATAGGATCCCCTCTCCTTTTTTTCTTTGCAATTTATTTGTTGAAGAAGCTGATCATTGATCCTGTAGGGTTTCACACATGCTAGATTTTTCTTTTTTATAAACTTTTTTTTTTAATATTTTATTTATTAATTTGACAGAGAGAAACAGCCAGCGAGAGAGGGAACACAAGCAGGGGGAGTGGGAGAGGAAGAAGCAGGCTCCCAGTGGAGGAGCCCGATGTGGGACTCGATCCCGGAATGCCGGGATCATGCCCTGAGCCGAAGGCAGACACTCAACGACTGCGCTACCCAGGCACCCACACACATGCTAGATTTTTCTGACCATATCCCTGTCGTGCCATTTAACATGTTCCTCTGCCCCTTGTTTTTCTCATGTAAACTGATTAGATCTGGAGGCTTCAGCTGATTCCAGCTGAATTCTTGTTTGAAGGCAGCTCATTTCTGTGCCCATCGGGTTGTCCTAGAAGTCTGGGTCTGTGTGGGGGTAGGGGGCAGAGCTGGAAATGAGTCTTGTTTTATACCTTAGGCAATCTAGGTGGCATTTGCCTTTGATTTGTTGTTATAAGATTTATTTATTTTTTTATTTTAGAGAGAGAGCACAGGGGGTGGGCAGAGAGAAAAGGAAAGAGAGAATATCAACCAGACTCTGAGCTGAGCATGGAGCCGGACATGGGGCTCAATTCCACGACCCTGAGATCATGACCTGAGCCAAAACCAGGAGTGGGAAGTTCAACCAAGAGAGTCACCCAGGCGCCCTCATTTTGTTTTCTAAGTAAGCCTTCTTAATGAAGTATGGCATACAGGAATGCCCATTTCACAGCTCGATGAATCTTAACAAAGTGAACCCACCCATGGAACTACCACACAAATCAGGATATAGAACACTGTTGGTATCCCAGAAATGCCTTGTGACCCCAATTCAGTCATTACTACCCAGAGGTAATGACTGTCCTTATTTCCATCACCAAAGATGCATGGAATTGTATATTAATTGTATGTGTGTATATTATATATTCTTGTTTTTGCCTATTATAACTTAACTATGGTTATAGTCTGACATTTGTAGTTGCCTATAGCTAACATTATAATACACATATAAATTATATGGGCATCAGAATCTCTTTACACTAACAAAATATATTTACAAAACATACTTACGGAATATTCCTGTGGCAGAAGCAAACCACAATACAGGTAAAGTAAGTTTTATATTAAAGAATTGTATACATGGTAGAAATGAAAGGAGAATTCCCTCTCAATTTTTCAGTTCCTTCTGTTAAAAGAGTAAGTCGTATGTATGCTCTGTCTAGCTGCTTTTCCTCAAATTTGTGAGGAAATTTATATCATACCTCTAGCAGTTTGTTCATTCTCTTTGCTTGAATGATTCCATCGTACGATCATACCACGTTTATCCATTCTACGGTTGATGGGCGTTTGAGGCATTTCTAGTTTTAGGTTCTGCACAGCACTGCTGTGGTCATTTACGTGCGTGTCTTTTGGTGACTACATCTGTGCATTTCTGTGGGGCTGGGTCATCAGACACGGATACATTCAGCCTTTGTAGGTTCCGCCACACAGTGTACAAAGTGGCTGCAGCCCTGCTGCCCGTCCCAGCAGCGTGTGGGAGTCCTAGTTGTCAGGCTTTGGCACCTTGGCTGTGTGTCTTGCGGGTGTAGGGTTTGGCAGCTGCGGTGCTCCCACAGTTACCACATTGGTCCCTGGTCCTTCACTCTCCTGATGTTCAGCCCTTTTTGTAGTTAACCCTCTCTAATAGGGTCCACTGAGTTTATGCTCACAATGCAGTGAAAACCTGTCATGTCACCCCTCTGTTCAGAACTCTCCAGGGGCTGCTTCCATCTCAGGGTAGAAGTCAAAGTCACTGGAACTATTGACATTTGGACCAGATGATTTTTTTGTTGGGGTGGCGGGAGGGACTATCTGTGCATCACAGGATGTTTAGTAGCATTCTTGGCTTCTACCCACGAGATGCCAGCAGAACCCCCCTTCCTTGTGTGGTCACATGTCTCCTGCAGGACAGAATCATCCCGTGTTGAAAACCACTGCTTTCTGGGGATTCAAAGCTCTATGTTTTGTGTTCTGGACCTGTCCTATTACTCTTTCCTCCCATCCTTTCACGTGAGCTCCATTGGCTGCCTCCCTGTTTCTTGAACGCCACAGTCTGCCTGTGCACATCCTGGTGCACTTGATGTTCGCTCTTTCTGAAATGTCCTCCCAAATAGCCACATGGCACCCAACACTCTTGTAGATATTTTTAATTTGTCTTGTGTAATGTCAGCCTTCCCCCGCTAGAATAACATTCCACGAAGGCAAGGATTTTTACTTGTTTTGTGCACTGCTCTGTCTTTGCAAGGACAGTCCCTGGAATGTGGTTGATATTTAACAAATATCTGTTGACTGAAATTTTGTGTACTCCTAACAATAGCATTGAATGAGCAGGCCAAAGGTATGTTTTGTTTTGTTTTTTGTATAACTTATCTCTGGGCGTGCATAACCTTTGAATTCTGAAAGTGCCTTTTATCAAATGTCCACTACAAAGTGGCAGCCGGAAAGGGTGGCAAAGAATAAGGATTCAGTCAGCCAGACCCAGACTCAAATTGTAGTTCAGTCATTTCCCATCTGTGTGACCCTGGGACAACGAGGTTGTGTCTCTGAGCCTCAGTTTCTTCATCTGTAAAATAAGGTTAACACCTGTCTGCCCTTGGGGTTGTCCTAAGACTGAATGAGCACCTCGACTGATATGTCTCGAGGGATTAAAAAATGGAAGCCATTTCGCTGTTCAGTCTGTGTCCCTAGCCCATAATAGTTCACAGAGAAATTCAGCTGTTTCTTATTATTTGAGAACTTGAAACCACAGGAAGTTAAGGGGGTATAATGATTTAATGTTTTGCTTAACATTTCTGGGGGGGGAAATAATCGGAAAATCCTGTCTTATTCGAGGGCCTGTTTCCTTTTGAGCATTTTGTTCCTACAGGAAAGAATTCTTTCCATCTTTGTGTTCTTGAGCGGAATCACTTACGCCAGCTTGGGGGCCAATGCTGTTGCCGTGTTTCTTCCCTCCCAGTGGCAGTGGCTGGCGCATCCTTGAGATTCACGCAGCTGTCTGGGTGTGGGACGTGAGTCTTTGCTGTCCAGTGGGCTGCTTCAGGACCACCTGCCTCTGTGTCTTTCAGAATCCTCCCTGGAAAAGGAGAGGGAAACACCCAGTCCCATTGACCCCAACTGTGTGGAGGTGGATGTGAACTTCAATCCTGACCCTGCTGACCTGGTCCTCTCCAGTGTCCCCGGTGGGGAGCTCTTCAACCCTCGGAAGCACAAGTTTGCGGAGGAGGACCTGAAGCCCCAGCCCATGATCAAAAAGGCCAAGAAGGTCTTTGTCCCCGATGAGCAGAAGGTAACCTGATATCTGTTATAAATGAAGGTTCAAGAGCCGAGAGGCTATGCTTCCTCCTGTTTGGTTTTATGTGGAGGACCCTCTCTCCTTGTGGACACCATTTAGAAAGGCATGAGTTCAGAACACAGAGCCCTATCCTGCAGCAGTTGGTAGAAAGAAAGGGAGTCAGGTAACATTTGGCCCCAGTGTGACTCCCTGCAGCTTTTGTCTTTTCTTCCTGGCCGCCACCGTGGTGATGTTCCCACTTCCTGGCTTTGGCCCAGCCTTCGGGCAGGAGCTCACTAGACCACAGGAACTGGGGTTGAACAAGCCCTTGCTTTGAAGGACAAAAGATAGTTGTATGTTGCCATCCCCAGGGAGGAGCAAGCAGCTTTCAAGCGGATGCTTTTGTAGGAACTTGGAGAGTGGGAGGGAGAGGAGGATTTTGTAGTCTTTCTATCCTTTCTTAGGAAAAACTCAAAGGAACCTATTTCACCCAAGCTTTGGAATCAGGCAGACCTGGGTTCAAACTCCACTTTGCCACCTAGAGCTCGCCGGGCCTCAGATGCCTCATCTGTAGAGCGGGAATAACCATACCCACCTCAGGAGGCTTCTGAGGCTTCAGTAACAGTGACGGTGGAGATGGTCAACATCTGCGTGGTCCTTACCCTACACCGGGCACTGGTATAGGCCCCTTGTACCCGGTAGCTTGTTTAATCCTCAGACAGCTCTGTGCCAGAGTCACTGTTATTATCCCGCGTCGTAAAGATGAGGACAGGAGACAGTGAGAGGCTAAGGGGCTCACACAGTTCTACCGCGAGTAAGTGGCAGAGCCAAGATTTAAATAAACTCCGAGAACTGGACACAGGGTGCAGGCCTTTAGCCACAACCAAAATGCCACAGTGAGGCACGGGCATGGACAGTGGTTTATCTTGAAGTAGCCCAGAGCCAGCGACCAGCGAATCCCCTTCCCTCTGCTGCACATCCCACCCAAGGACTTTGTGTCTTATTCCACCTTCCTGGGGAAAGGTTAGGGCCCCTCGGTGTCCTTGGCACATGCAACTCCTTCCCTGGGGTCCAAGCTTTTGGCTGGCTGCACCAGATGAGTTTCAAAAGGAATCTGGGGTGTGGGGTGCTGGCAGGAGGGGAAAGGTTGGGTTTCCTCATAGGGAAAGAGGAGATACCCACAGAGGACCCTTCCCCACAGGACGAAAAGTACTGGACGAGACGCAAGAAGAACAACGTAGCAGCCAAACGGTCCCGGGATGCCCGGCGCCTGAAGGAGAACCAGATCACCATCCGGGCGGCCTTCCTGGAGAAGGAGAACACGGCGCTGCGGACGGAGGTGGCTGAGCTGCGCAAGGAGGTGGGCAAGTGCAAGACCATCGTGTCCAAGTATGAGACCAAGTACGGGCCCTTGTAACCCGTGCCCCTGCTCGGGCAGCGCTGCCTGCACCTCAGACCTCTGCCTGGGGGCTCCCTGAAACCCCACACACGCGTGGAGACTTATGACTCGTCATGGTCGAATGGTAGCACACCTGCTCCAGGAGCGTTCACGTTCAAGCTTCATTATCACATGGCCAGCGCACGTGGCGACTTCTCTGGGGGGCCGGCCTCCTCATCAGTGGGGGTGCGAGAGAATCTACGTAGATGGGTGAATCAGCCTTAGTTTCTATTCTTGGATGTCCCAATTGAATCGGAAGGGGACCTCTGGGGTACAGATCTCCTTTCACAGGGGGCTCAGGCTTCCCTGACTCTCCCTCAGTCTCCGGCCTGGGCCATTGAGCCTGTCTCCACAGAATGAGTCGTGATCCTTGTCGCCCGACGTCTTCTCAGGTAGCGGGGCACATTTCCAGATGGGGCGTGTCTGTCACCCACCTCATCCTCCCCAGAAAGTCTTTGAGAGACACACATCTGTTCCCATCTCCCTCAGAGGTAGAAAGACAAAGCAGCTCCTCCGGAGTGGCTCCCCGGGGGCCAGACCACAGGAGCAGGGTCTCTGCACGGCCTGGGATGGGGTGTGGGTCTGGGGCCTGCAGCAGAAGTGCACCCAGCTGTTCTTAGCTCCCACACCCCTTTTCTCCTGTGGCTTTGAGGCCTGGAAGCCAGGGAGGAGGTCCTGGTGAAGGGCTCTCCCCATGTTTCATCTGCTTTGGGGGAGGAACTCCCAGGGCGGCTGGTCTCCGAGTTTTGACCACAGTGCAGAGGGAGGCCTTTTCATCTCCTCTTCTCCAGGCCACTCGTGGAGGCCACCTGAAACTTCTTTGTCCCACCACACTGGGCCTTGGAGCCTACTGTTTCTTTTTACCCAGTGACCATGCTCAGATCTTGAATTTAAAAGGAACCCCCCCCCCGCCCAGCCTAGGAAGCTTAACTTCCTGGAGGCAGGATGCCCCTTCGCATGGTGTTTAGAAAACCGGCCTCCACGGCCCCATACACTGTGGGCGGAGAGCTGGGGCATGTTTCCCAAGAAGTTCCCCTTTTCTTCGTGCTCTGCTCTCCAGTGTGGGCCAGGCCAGAGTCCACTTTCCCTAAAAACAGAAGAGGGCTTCCCAGTTCTTGATTCAGGATCCCTCCCACGTGTGAGCTGTGCAGAGTGTCAGCCCGCAGGACCCGGTGAGGGGTTGCAGGGGTCACAGCTCAGCTCTTGGGCCATTCCCTCAGGCTAGGGGCCCCTCAGTCTGCGTCCCAGGAGACACCGGCCACCTACACAAGCCTGGCTGTCGTGTGGAGGGGAGAGGTCCTCGCAGCTGTGGCTTCACTGCCTCACAGCTGCTCCTTTCTCTTGTGTCAACGGACTCAGTCGTCCTTTTGCTGTACCTAGAAGATTCGTTGTGGAAAGCCGTGGAACTCTCTGCTCACTGTGGTCCGCTGGGGCACCTGGAGATGGGTGTATTTATTTGCTCAGGGCAGGTAGCCTGTGGTAAAGAGGGGTCAGAGGCGACAGGCACACTTTGTCGTGCTTACCACTGGCTTTATTTAAAGTGGTGGCTCTGAGTCCCAGGCCCTGACCCTGAAAGACTTTTCACAGCAGATGTTAAGACCAGGGGAAACCATGTACTGGCCATGGACCACACCCCAGGGGAATGCCACGGCCCTCCAGGGACCTGCACACCTGCCCTTCCAGGGTACTTGACAAGGGTCCCTGAGGCCAAGGGAGGCCACCCCCTCCCTCCTGATTTTGACTTTGTGGTTCTCTAAAAACCGTGTTCACTCTCACTCTATTGTAACCACAACAGGGCCGTTGCATCCGGCATGTTAGTGTCCTGCCCTGGGCAGCTCGCCCTCCCGGGCGCTCTCTCTCTGGTCTGGCTACCCACCAAGAGGGCAGTTCTCATTTTGTAATTGGTAGAAGAGCCTCCGACTTCAGCGCTCTTCATTTTCTTTGGCCAGAAAGTATATGGTTTGTGTTGTGTTTTGTTTTGTTTTAAGGATGGGCATTTAATCTCTGGTTGGTGTCCATGCCCTACCCCCCACACCCAGCGGGTGGAATGATGGCCTGCTGTCTCCTCTCTGTCTCACCTCCTGCCTGCTTGGTGCCCTCCTTTTCCTCCCTGCCAGGCAGTGGGTGTCTGGTTCCTTCCCAAAGTGCTTACTTGGAAAGAGTGTGGCTGCTGGCCCCTTTCAGAAGAGCTCCTTTGAGTCAGAAGTCTGGCAGGGACAGGAAGGAGGGGTCCACGGAGGTTGACATGTTGGGAAGAGGAGCGCTCAGATAAAGCGTGTCTCCTTCCCAGGCCTAAGAAATGGGTGCTTGGAGCAGGAGAGGGCTGCTGCCTGCTCAGTATCCGTCAGGAATTGGGAGTCTCCTTGACTTCCTCCTTGGGGCTGACAGCCAAAGAGCGCAGCTCTGGTGCTCAGATCTTTGACATCTTCTAAGGAGCACTGGTGGCTGGGAAGCCAGCAGAAATGGCTGCCGTCGTCGGTTTATGATTGCTTGGGAAGCACATGCCTTCCGAAGCTCCCTGTCTTCAGCTTCGTGGCAGCCTCGCTGCAACCTCAGAATAGACAAATCATGAATGAGCTAGAATGTTGAAAGAATATACATATAATAAATGTATATCTAGATATAGACATATATATATTTAGAGAGAGCTTTCATGATGGCTAGCACCTTGTGGAAGACCTGGGTAACTCTTACCCTTGGCCAAAGGAAGGGGTTTGCCTGTCCGGGTCCTGAGGTTGGGGATGGCACTGGGCAGTGACCCTTGACTCTAGGTAAGCATCGCCCTGCTGATGGGGGCTGCTGGGGCCCTGGGCAGGCAGCTCATACAGTCCTCCAGCCTGAGGTGGGGTGGCAGGCCTGGGAACCAGCAGAGGAGGGTCCCTTTGTGCTGGGCAGCTCTCCATCCATGGCCCTGGGAGCTCTGCTCCCTGTAACACAAAGGGCCAGGAACCCCTGGTTTCGTGGCAAAGCCCCACCCCAGAGCTCCTTTAACATCTGTTAATTAAGTGCAATAAATTTTTCTAGAAAATGGCAAAGATGACTTCCAGGTGGATATTGCTATCTTATGGTGTTGGGGATGCCAGAACACCACTTGGTTTTATTTTTCTAAGTGCATGTGATAGAGTGTGTGGGGCTTTGCGTCCTTCCCTGGGAGCCTGCATTCCAGCGGGCCCCTCTCCCCTTTACCCTTGCTGGGCGAAGGAGGCAAGGAGAAAACCCCTTCTTCGCAGCCGGAGAGGGCAGAAGCAGACTGTAGCCCATTGGCCTTATGTGCGTGTGTGCGTGCGAATGTGTCGCTGCTGGTGGGCTGGAGTGATGTGGCAGGGAGGGAAGCTGGGAATGTGTCCTTTTCAAAACAAAATTAAATATTTTGAGATGAGAATTGTGGGACTGTCTTTTCTGTCCTCCTCCCCTCTTCCCATGTTTCCTCTGTGTGTGTGTCCCAGGCACCCCTGCATCACCAGCTGGGTTGTCTGGGCCACTCTGTGCCTTGGTTTCCTCATCCATCCGATGGGAGTAATTCTGCCTGCTTACTTTACAGTGTATTGAGGAAGGACAAATATCATATCCAAAGCAGTTGGAACAAGAAAAAGTGCGGTATAAATGCTAGAAAGATGGGGAACTTCTCAGGAAAAGAGTTCCCAGACAGGGAATCCTGGACGGCAACTATGTAAAAAGGCGAAAGTACAAAGACTAAGACGGGTCCTGGAGGTGGGATTCAGGGGTTTTCCTTTTCTCCTTTGGCCAAGTTTTCTGTCTGTGGCCAGGAGACCCCCGCAATTAGAAGATATGTTTATACACAAGGGTGCAGCCACTTGCAGGGCGCCCGTGTCATAGCTACTGATTTACTCATCATTGGTGTCCCCACATCCCCTGCTCAGGGCTGGCCCGGGGTCCCTGGGGGCTTTCATCGGGGGTGAGGGCAGAATAGGGTGCACCACCTTCGGCAGAGCCAACTCAAATCCACCCCCTCTTCCCCCACCTGCACCCTATCTTCGCCCTTCTCCCTCTGCCCCCTCTGTACGGAGCTGGTGGTGCCTGCCGGCCCAGCGAGACCTGGAGCTGCCTGTTCACAACCAAGACTGTCCTGTCCTGCCTCCCCAAGCCGCATGTCCTCATGCTCAGGGTCCTGTGGCTTGACGGACCAGGAACCGTCCCTAATTTTGTTTCAAAGGGGAATAGCACTCATTTAGAGTTTGGAGACTGGCTGGCAAGGTGGGCTTTTAAAAATGGCCACTTTACAGGGCACCTGGCTGGCTCCGTCAGTGGATCATGTGATTCTTGATCTCAGGGTTGTGAGTTAGAGCCCCACTTGGGGTGTGGAGCCTACTTAAAATAAAGATTTTTGAAAAAAGTTTTTAAGGCTATTTTACAAATAAACAGGCTCAGAAAAGCGAAGTGATATGCCCCAAATAACAGCAGCAGAGCTGAAATTCAGAGTGGGTTTCAAATTTTAAGTTCAAATTCCCTGAACGGTAAAAGCAGGTGGACCGTCCTTGGCCCTGGGGTCAGGGCAGTGCCACATATTCTGTCTTTTAACCAACCGCACCCTTCGGTCTTCCCACCTCCCCACAGCTTACAGAGGCCTTGCAGCCCAGCCTGCCACTCATTCTAGCTCTCAGTATCTTGAGTACCTTCTGTGTCCTCGGCTTGGGCTGGGTGCTTTGAGACATTATCTTATTTGAACTTCACGGAGGTGGAGGGGAGATGTTAACCCCATTGTACAGATGGGGAAACCAAAGTTTAGAGAAACTTCATTCAGCAAATATTTATTAAGTGTCTATTCTGTGTCAGCTGTGCCTCCTGCCCTCCCAATCTGCTAGGAAAGACAAACATTCCACAGACAAAAATAGAAAATGATGGATCATACTAAGTCATGTGACTGAAAAGACCGGGGAACTGGGAGAGACACGAGTGGAGGGATCAGGAAAGACCTGTCTGCAGGTGGCATTTAAGCTGAGACCAGAAGAGTGAACGGATGTGACTTGCCCTTAAGGCTCACACACAAGTTGGGCTCAGAGCTGAGTCCTCCAGGTGGCTTGTGACCTCCGTCCACATGCCTCAGTTCCTCGGGCAGACATGGCCCATCCCAATGGCCAGAGAAGTGAGGCACAAGGCGAACAGTTATAAGAGGACCCAGCGTGAGCGGAATCTTGACACTCCCACCCTCTTGTCCCTGAGGTTGAGACTAGGACACCAAGAAGCCAGGAAAAGCAGAGGTAATTTGAACAGAGCCTTTGGCCCAGCTGTCGAATCTTTAGGCAAAGGCTTTGTGTTGGCCCTACCCCACCCCCTAAGCCCCCTTGGGGTCTCCAGGGGGCTGCTACAGGGTTACTGACCCTAGCCCTAGGCGCAGTTGATTGGTCAAGGAGTGAACATGTGACTGAACTGGGTCTATAAGGTCCTTCCCTGAAATTCATCAACTTGAGGTCTGTTTCTCCCTGGAAGTGACCTGCTCTAACCCTGCATTTTCTACTCTGCACACAGATGCTCCCACCCAAAGCAGAATTTTGTGCAGCTATGCGAGCATAGGGGATTTGGGCTCAAAATATGTCAAAGCTACAAGATCTTTGCCAAGGCTGTGGCAGGTAAGAACACAGGCTTTGGAGTTCCTCCTGGGTTTAAACCTTGCCTCCATCACCAATTCAGGGTGTGATCTTGGGCAAGATCCTATCTGGGCGTGTCCCTATCTGGGCTTCTATTTTTTTATCTCTGGAATGGGACACCAGCTTCACAAGTTTCTAAGATGGGGTGGGTGCTCAGCACTTGGCTGATGCACTGAGGTCATGGGGTAGAAGGAGCTACACAGAGATGAGCCCCTCCAGCCTTCGCAGCTGGATGGCGTGGGATGCAGCCAGGCTCCGACCAGCTGCGTTGCCTGGGTGAGTTACTCCACCTCCTGGAGTGATTCCTCTCTCCCTACAAGGTGAAGGGGCTACACGGATCACGTGTGAGTGCCTCACACAAGGCACCTCTCCCTCCCACGTCTCTGGAGGACAAACTTCCAAAGCTGGACACGTGCCTCCTTCCTTGACTATACCCAACTACCAGACAGCCCTCATGCACCTCCCTGAGGCTGTGCCAGGCCGGCCCAGCTGGCAGCTCCTGACGTCAGCTGCTAATCCGGGAAAGCTGCCAGCCAGAGATAGGGACGAACGGCAAAGGAGATGGGAAACAGGTCTGAAGGTGGGTGCCCCCGGCCCCCAGCCAGCCCTTCCTGGGCTCTCATCCGCTTCTTCAGCAAACCCTCCCAACCCCACAGGCTGATGCCTGGACATGGTGGAGCAGGAGCCTCCGATCATGAGCCACTGCCTCTCCACAGCGAGAGCTGGGGCCGTGCAGCATGCCGCACTCGGCCTCCTCCAGCTCCGAGGCTGCAGGTGTCTCCAAGCTGGGGGCGGGGGGACATCCAGTGAGGCTTGGATTCCAGGCTGACTGTAGCTGGTCCCATGTGGGCTGCAGAGAAAGCAGAGGAAGGAAGATTCTCAGTCAGTTGTCTGAGCCCAAGCCAGGGACACCGTTCCTCACTGCTGTCCCATCATCTCAGCCTCCCTGCGCCTAGGATGTATGTCCCATTGTACAGAGGAGGACGCTGAGGCTCCGCGAATTCATAGGTGACTTGCCCAAGATTTCACAGCTACTAAGTAGCAGATCTGAGATTGCCACCCAGACCTGGTGGGTCCTAAGCCCAAGCTCTTCTGCCGTGTCAGTCATCTCCTGGCCAAGGTGCTGGCGCTGCCTCGGCCCATCCACATGGGAAGTATACCCCCACCTTCCACCTCCCCTGGGCCAGAAGGGGTCAGCGAGCCAGAGCAGCCACACCAAGGCCGGTCTGACATCTTCCCGTGAACCGTCCAAGCCACCCTGACCAGCAGCAAGGAGGCCAGGCCCAGCTGCTGGCGTGGGCCAGGAAAAGACTGATCTTTGTCCCACACACAGAGCCAGAACCTTCACAGTGACTCCCACTGGTCAGATGTGTTAACTGAGGTTCAGAGAGGGCAGGTGACTTCCTCCAGGCCATACTGCCTCCCCTCCCCACCCTCCTCCCAACCTCTTCCTTGGTCCACATCCAACCCTGGACCAATGTCTCTCTTTCTCCCTCCCTCATAGCATGTCCTCTCCTCCTGGATACCAGGGCCAGAGGCTTCGGACAACAAGGACCTTAGAAGCTATCACCTCTAGGCCCTCCTGGAATGGATGGGAGAGAGGCCCAGAGACGGAAAGGAGCTATCCATAAGGTCACACAGCAAAATGAAATTTGGACTAAGGGATCATGCATCTCCATGTTTCCTATCTCCCTGAAGTCACATCGAAGCTGGGCGGCCCTTCACTCAGGGAAGGCTCTGGCTGTTCCTACTCCTACCTGGACCATGAGCTATTCGCAAAAACCTGGGCTCATATGGAACCAGCCTCATCCCAGGTCCATCTCCAACTTGCTGTGTGTCCTCCTGCAAGACTCATCCCTCTCTGAGCCCCTTCTTCTTCATCAGTGCCATCACCTTCCTCACGGACTTGCCACTGCCTGCAATTTTACCATTAGAAAAGTGGCTGGAGGGCAGAGAGAGAGGTACGTAGAGGCAGGAAATGGGGCTGGAAGTCAGCAGGGCCAGGCCAGTCAGGGCTGAAAAGCATGGCTGTCCTCCTGGGGTCTGAGTCCAGAACTGCTTTGACCCACGTCTGTGGCAGAGCTGGGCCACACCCCCAATCCCGTTACTCTGTCTGAGAAGCTGATGGATTGAGCTCAAATCACCCTACCCAAGAGCCTTGCTGAGGCCCCAAGTGCGAGCCTCAGGGGTATGACCAGAGCAAGGGGAGGCACCCGAAGCGGGGACTGGAGTCCTGGGCCAGGAGCCAGTGCCCAGCCTACCAGTGACTCACTGCGGCCCTCCTTGCTCTGGGCATCAGTTTCCCCATCTGCCCAAGGACACTGGAAGGGTGGGTCTCAGTCCTGATGTTCAGACTCCATACCACCACCAGGCCTTTGTCCGTGCTTGGGCAAGCCCAGCCTTCCCTTCCCTCTCTTCTCTGCCTCACAAACCCCTAGTCATCCCTCCAGGCCCCAGTCAGCTGTCACCTCTGCCAGGAAGGCCTCACCAACACTCTTGGGGACAAGTTGCCCCTCTTGTATGATTCCACACCTTCTTCTGTAGGTGTCCAGCCAGGCCCAGTCCCGCCCTCACACTTGAGGGTGAGGAGCCAATGAATTACAACACATGAAACCCTTAGAACAGCACCAGGCACAGAGCAAGCAGCCATATGTCCCAATCAATACCCCAGCAACCTGTCCTGTGTGTCTCCAGCCCCACCCTCTCCCCGAGCTCCTGACGCTTACCTGGCACCTCCCCTGGGAGGTCTCACAGGCATTTCACCTTAACCTGCCCAGAGGCTCCTGGTCTCCCTCAAACCTGCCCCTCCTCAGTCTTCCCTTCATGGTAAAGGGCCCCACCATCCCTCAGGTGCTCAAATCAAAGCCTGATTCCCTGCTTTATCTCCCAGCCCCACCCAGTCCGTCCACAAATCCTATCAGTTCTAGAATCCAGCGGCTCCTTACTAACCCCACGGCCACCCCTGGTGTCTGAGCTGCTTCTGTGTCCTGCCTGGATAGTGGCAGCATCCCCCCACAACCCTCCAATTTCCTCTGTTTTCGCACCACAGTCCATCCTTCTCAAGACACCCTTTCAACCACCTACCGTATCCCATGGCTCCCATCACGCTCAGAAACAAATCCAAACTCCTCACCACAGCCTTCGACCTGTCCCCTCTCGACTCCCCCCACCACCAGGCTCTAGCCACTTTGCCCTTGGGCTCCTCCTGGGTCACGCCCAGCTCCTTCCCATCTCAGAGCCAGTCCACTGCTGTCCCGTCTGATGGAGTGCTACCCCCCAGGCCATTCTCAGTGCCTGGCCTGCCCAATCCTTGGCACCTGGCAGCAGCTCACTAAATGGCTGCCAACCCTGCTGGGATAGGGCGACAGGAACAGAGCCGGGTGTTGGCGGGAGTGCTGTGTCACCACCAGGTGGCGCTGCAGACACGTCCCTGGGCCGTGACCTCCTGTTCAGCCTCCAGATTTGTTAAGTCAGCAAAGCCTCCCCGCCTCCCTCCCGTGCCAGGCGGTGCTGTGGGGCACCAGCTGACCCGGCCCCCGCCCTGCCTTTCTTCCAGTGGCTACGGGCAGACGAGGGCCGGGGGGTTCCACAGAAGCCTGGGAGGGCGGCCTGGCTGCCTCCCATGGCCTGTACTTCAGGCTCTTTCTGGGGAGGGGGGGGGGGGGGGGGGGGGCTCAGCCAGAGCAAGGTGTCTGGGATGAGTTCTGGGTTTGTATCCCCCGCTCCTCTAGTCTTCTGGCTGCTTCTGACAAGCCTGGTCCTGTCTCTGGTCCTCAGCTTCCTCATCTGTTGGCAGGGAATAAAGTGTGAGCAGGGACTGAAACCCTGTGTCAGGGAGCTGAGGTGGGCTGCTGTATCAGATTGAGATGGAGGGGCTTTTGGGGGGAACTCCCAGTGATGGGTGAGTGGATGGTGTGTGCATCTGGGGGAGAGGAAGGTGGATAGGAAACTGGCTGCCCCCGGGGGCCTCAGCCTCCTGCTGCATCTCCTGGGGAAAGTCTCTAGGGCCTCCCTTGCTTGTGTGTGTGTGTGTGTGTGTGTGTGTGTGTGTGTGTGTGTGTGTGTGTGTGTGGAGAGAGAGAGAGAGAGAGAGTGTGTGTGTCTGAGTCCCTAGATGTCTAGGTGAGTGTGAGTATGACTGTGTCCACACCTAGGAGCCCATGGGTGAGGATGGTCAGCCTCTCACCTTGGCAGAGGAGGCTCAGGAATTCCAGGGAACCAGGGGCTTTCACCTCCCTGCCAAGAGGGACCCTCAGGGTCTGGAGCGCCTGCTCAGTCGGTACCAGGGATGGTGCCCTAAGAGGACACTAGGGACCCCACTTCTGTTCCAGCCCCCAAGCATTGTGTGTGTCTCTCCCTCCCCCCAAGAGCACCTGCGCTGCCTGATTTGCATTCATTTGCATTCAGACCCCCCAGGCCCTCCTTCCCTCAGATCATGGTGTCATTCTCACTCCTGTCAGCCCGGTCATGGTCATGGTCACGGAGGCTGCGGACTTCCTGTGGGTGAGGGGCCAAGGCTTATGTCCTGTCCCCGGCCTGCCCATTTCTTCATGGAGAGTCAGCCTGGCTCTTTCCCGTCTTGAGAGGTAGAATTATTAAGCGCTCACTGTGTGCAGATGCTTTCTATACCTGTTCATTACATCTTCACTTTAAGGTATCTTTATGCCCATTTTACAGAAGAGAAATTTGAGGCTCAGAAAAACGAAGTGATTTGGCTCAGATCCCACAGTAAGTGGGACTGGAAGTCAGCTCTAACGGGCTTTCTGCAGACACACGGGGGGTGGGTATGGGAAGGGGGGACATAGGCTCTCTTTCTTGGCTCCCTACGCTCCTAGTGACAAGCCACCTGCCTTGCCACCTGGCTCTTGGTCTTTTCACTCAAGTGACCCCTGGGGAGATGAGGGTGGTGGTGGTGGTGGTCGAAATGGCAGAAGAAAAAGGGGCTGCTGAGGTTGTACGAGTTCCTGAGCTGGTTCTGGCCTCTCTCAACACACTCACCCCAGTCCAGCTTGAGGGTTTCTCTACAATTCTTTCTCCCAGAGCAGCTGAGCTAGCTAACCCCCAACTCCTGATGGCCCAGCCCAGACACTGTCTGAAGAGGCCAACCTTCCAGGTCCAGCTTCAAGGTGAAGACTCAGTGACTGCTTGCTTAGGAATAAAATAATAATAATAGTAATAATAATAATAATAATAATAATAATAATAATAATAATATCTGCCATCAGTTGAATATTCACTAAGTTCCAGACTGTGCTGAGTGCTTCTCAGGCAGTCTCTCAAAGCAATATTTCCTGCAACTAGAATTGCATCTTATTATTATCCCCCTTTTTCAGGGGAAGACACTGAGGCACAGAGAGGTGAAGTGACTTACCCAAGATCACACAGCTAAGAAATGCCATAGGCAGGTTTCAAACTGAGTCTCTCTGGGTCTAGAGTCTGTGTTGCCCTGAAGTGAACAGTCAAGAAATGAATATTCTAAGGGCTTGTCCCCCCTAGTCGCTGTGGGCTGCAGAGGTGTCTTAGAGCACCGACCCCAGGCTGCGCTGGGCTGGGCAAGGTAGGTCCATCTCACCTCATGTGGACTGGAGGACAGAAGCACCCTGGATTCCAGCCACTGCACAAGTCACTCTTCCACTTTGAGCCTCAGTTTCCCCATTTGCTGAAGGAGGCCTCTGGCCTTGCTTGGCCTCCCAGGGCAGCTGTGAGGATGGAGTCAAGGCTGCCATTGTCAAATGGATTTTTCCAGTAGAACCTCATTTTCAACTACAATATTACGTGGAAGGCCAACATATGAAACTGATAAAAGGGGTGTTTCATCAGCATCCACTTCTAAGGTCAGGGTGCTGACAGGTCCTTAGTCTAAAGTCACTTGAGAGGGTAAGTGTGTGACACTTGTGATGGGACACACATCCTGCTTGGGGTGTTGGGGAGGGCCATGGTGCTGGAAGCTACCCCAGTACCCAGTCTGTTCCTGCAGCTTGTCTGACCTACACAGCATCAAGGAATCCTTGAGGCCTGAGGCAAAAAAACATTTTTAAAAAATGAATTTAAATTAAGCTCTGGTGACAGTTGTACAGCCCAGCCAGGGGTCCCAGGGGTCTATAGAGCCCATCTGATGACCCCCAGCCCTGGCTGTGGGACCCTTGCCCTCTTTGGGCTTTAGAAGGCACAGGAGGCTGGGATCCACCTCCAGGGGCCCATCTGTTTACCTCAGCAGGTCTGGAGTTGGTGATCAGAGACACGTGGCCGATGACCTGGCTCCTCACAGCCCCTCAGAAGCCTGGTGGGTGCAGCGACAGAGTGTGTGTGGAGAAACCTTCAAGGACCTGCCTGGGGACTCAGCTGGGATATGGGAAACAGCTAGGATGAGGTGAGGTGGGGTGGAGAGGGGGCAAGGAGCTGACCATGCCCTGAGAGTTTAAAAATAAATCCTGTCTGAGTGCTGTTAGCTCCAGCCAGCCCCAGCTTCCAGGCCCTGGTGACATCACCAGGGCACAGGATGTCCTTGGCAGGACCTGGGGGTGGCAAGGGGAGGGTGGAGGGGGTCCTGATTTGCCCTGTTATTTGTGTTTGTGGAGAGCCAGCCTGGGTTGTCCCGGACAAGAGGGGCTGCTGGGGATCCCTCCTCACCCAACACTTGAGAGCATTCCCTTTTGCATCTGAGAAAACTGAGGTCCCAACTTGGAGAGATTTGGCAGGTCCAGAACTTGAGGCCAGCAGCGCTAGCTCTCAGGTAGTGCTTCCTGAAGTCTGGTGAGCATGGGACAGGGGACCATTTGGGGAGAGGTCTCACCTGGATGGAGGGCAGGGGGAGGCACAGAATGACCAAATGCCTAGCACAGTACTTGACATTGTTCAGAACGAACAAGTTCCTCCTGACCATCCTTTGCCTCTGCATCTCCCTCGGACCCTGAGGAAGGACTGGCAGGGATTAGTGCTGTCCCCATTTTATAGATGAGGAAACTGAGATCCAGGAGATGGAATCACGTACTCTAGTCCTCACAGCCAGCATATCATGGCCATCTGGGATGGGGTCCAGTATCCCCTGGCGGTCCCCAGCTTGAGATGCTAATAGAGAGGGAGCTAAGGTGGAGCCAGGGTGGGTGTAGGGGCTGGGGGAAAGAGGGGCTGCCATGAGGACACAGGGAACGTCTGGAGAGGAGACCCTGCTGCCTCCACTGTTGGGGCGCCCCATCTGTTGGGCCTCTCTCCCATCGCTCTCTCTCCTCACCCCTCCTCTATGGGTTTCCTGCCCCCTTGCACTCAGGACAAAGTCAGGCCTTGCCTGGTCGAGGCTTTTCCTGCATATCCAGCCTCATCTCTCATCACATCACGTACTTGACACACTCTAAGCCTCGGCCTCAAACTGCTTCTAGATCCCTACAGCGATTGCTATTTCAGGCCTCTGAGCAGTTGAACAAGCTGTTCCTGCCGCCTGGAATGCCCCTCCTGTGTCTTCCTGGGGAACTCCTATTCACCCTGCGCAGTTCAGCTCTGAGCTGTCCGTGCCCATCACACCACCACCCTGATCCTGACGGATTGCTGTTTGCTGCCCACCGCTCTCCTAGACCCCCAACTCTTTTAGGGCAGGAACTGTATTATATTCCCCTTTCTGTGCCAGTGTCTAGCTGGTGCTTGGATGAAGGAATTCAACTGGGTCCTGAGCCTGCTCATTTCTCGCCAGGGACTTTGTTCAAGTCACATTCTCTCTCTGAGCCTTGTAAGGTGGGGGACAAGGATCACTTGGCAAGGTGTTGGAGAATGGTGGGATCTCCTGTGCCCCTTAGTAGGCATCAAAGGGCTTCACCGGTGTGGGGGCTATTGTTCAATGGCCACAATTCAGTCAGTCTGTGGCCACAAACCCCAGTCTAACCTCCCCCCCAGGGTAGGCCCCTCACTTGCTCTGGCGGGTCTTTCCACCCTGCCCATCAAATCAAAGCAGGGGCAGTCCCAACCTGCCATCCTCCTGCTGCTTTCTTGCTCCCTTCCCCCAAAGCAACCCCGAGACCGTTATCAAACCTCAGAAAGCCCAAGATTCCCCTAGGGAGCCCGTTTCAAATGCTGAGTCCCAGGCCTCATCACCAGAAGGCCCACTCAGAGGGGCCTGGTGTGGAATCCCAGAATCAGCCCTGTTAAACAACCGCCCGGTGGCCCCGACCCAGCTTTAGGAGCCTCCTGAGTGCAGCATGGAAGCCCAAGATGCTGCCCTGACCTGGGGCAGGGAGGGAGAGCCAGTGTCATCATGGAGGGGCTGGGGGCCGGGAACGATCTCAGTTGGTAGCTGCCTGTAGCCTTTCCTCCATTTCCCAGGGCGAGGCGAGCAGGCCCTAAGCTAGGGGCTTGGGCAAGGGGCTTCCTCGGCCTATGGGCCAAAGGCGGAGCCCCGGGCGGCCAGTGAGCCCCCGGGCGGCCAGCACTGGCCGCACAGTGCGCGTGCGGGCCCCCAGGCCGGCCCCGCCACCGCCTCCCTTCAGAGCCGTCTGCTGGGGAGCCAGACGCGGATATAAATAACAGCGAGGCCAGGCCGGATGAAGTAAGTGCGAGCGGAGGGAGGCAGGAACCGCCGCCGGGGAGCGGGGGAGGCAGACGCGCGCGGCGGGGAAGGGGCGGCGCGGGCCCGGGTGACCTTGGAGGAGGAGGGCGGGGGCTCCGGGCCCGGAGGTGTGACGTCGGCCCGGCCCGCGGGAGCGCAGGGGCGCCGCGGGGAGCCGGGGCCTGGCCCGGAGGCTCGGGGCGCCAACGCCGGCCCTGGGGAGCCGGCCACGGGCTCCGGGCTGGGAGGCTCGTCACCCATGAGCGGCCTCGGCCCCCGCGAACGCCCCATCCGCTCTGAACCTCGCTCTGCCCGGGTGTGCGCTCGCGCCCGGTTCTCCCGGCCCCCCTACCTCCCCGCCCAGCACCCGCGACTCGGCGGGCGCGGAGGGGCAGTTCTGGCGTCGGAGGACGGAACAGCCCGGCTATTCCTAGGAGGGGCCGCCTCCATCGGCTGCCCTCCCCCTGCGCGCCGTCCGTTACGTAACCCTTCCCCCTCAGCCCCCTCCCGCTTCCGCTGGGGTTGGGGGCCAGGAAACAAGAGGCCCCGGCCCCTCCCTGGGCGCGGTCCTGCGTGGCTCAGCAACCTCCCCTGCTGCTTAACGCCCAAGGGGAAACTGAGGCCGTTGTCTGGCTGGGCCCAGCGAGGTGGGTCCCTGCGCGGAAGGGAGCCAAGACTGTGATGGGAGCCTAAGCACCGCCTCGGGTCACGGCTTCCTGCTCTGTGCTAAGCTTCCCTCCCCGGCCGGGACCTTGGGGCCCGCGGAGGTCCCCGGCTCCGGAGCCTTCCACTGCTGCTCCCCCCACTCCGCTGTGCCTGGGCCACAGTGTATCCTGAATTCTAGTCAGGCAGTGGTACTCAGTGGTGACTGGTTCTTCCCTCTACCCCAATGGTGACCTTGGGTAGACTTTGCCTCTCAGAGCCTCAGTATCCCCACTTTTAAACACGGACTGCGCATGGGCCCTCCTTCTAGGGTTGTAGGGAAGAACCGAGGCATGTCAGCACCTGCTGAGTACTTAGCAAGGTAACTGTGAACTGTCCTAATTCTCCCCTAATCCCCTCCCAGGATCTGGCCCGGTGCAGGACCCAAGCCCAGCCTGGGCTCCTAGGCAGGGCCCCGTTGGGCCAGTCCGCTCCCCGTGGACCTTGGCCTATGCCCAGGGAGCACATGGTCCAGGCCTGCCCGGTGGCCTGGCCCGCAGCTGCAGGCAGGGCTGGTCCTGGAGGGCCATGCAGCACAAGGGGTCTTGCCTGGTACCTTCTAAGAGCAGATTTTGGGATAAGAGAAGTATCTACTCAGGCCTTCTGTGTGCTGCTCAGACTCAGTGGGAGCCCCTGTCCCTTCATCACTAAACAGGGACAATCACCCCCCCTCCCCCCCAGTTTCTCGGCCGGGACTGTGAGTCCAGGGCTTTATGCTCATTCTACGTTCCAACAGGTGAGAATTGGTGTCCTTTTACAGTTGAGAAAACCGAGAGGTGGAGCAACTCCTCCAGGTAGGGTGACCAACTGTCACGGTTTGCCTTAGACTGAGGGGTTTCCTGGGACACAGAACTGTCACGGTTTGCCTTAGACTGAGGGGTTTACTGGGAAAACTGGGAGTCACCTGCCTCCAGGACACACACCTCACAAGGTACCGTATCTGAGTCCAAAGTCTGGCAGTCTGGCTCCAGACTTTATTTCCCTCTATCAGTATGTGCTAAATGAATGAATACATCCCTCCCCACAACTGTCCCTCAGCCTTTGCTGGGCACCTTGGCTCATATATCAGGATACAGTTTGGACTCTGCCGGAAGTGTCCTGGGGGAAGTGAGTATGGTCTCTGGGTTCAGCTGCTGGGTTTCTAGGATCCCCCTCAGGCCCTCCCTGGTTCACCTTGACCTGAGGGAACCCGCAGGGTCTGCCCTACGGCTCTTACCCTTTTTCCTAAAGGGGTGAGGAGCCACTTGCCCCTAATACCAGCTGTGTCACTTTGCTTGCTGAAGTTCAGTCCTCACCTATAAAATGAGGGAGATAAAACCTGCCTTCGGTTGCTGCAGGAATTCGGGGAAATGTAGGTAAAGCTCCTGGCACAAAGGAAGCCCTCAATACAGCAACGTTACTGCTGCTTATTAATGTGGTAATTATAGCCAACTACGCCTACAAGCTCGTCCTCCAGAGGTATGGCGGCAGGGAGCAGGGCCAGTATTTGCAGGGGCTGGGAACTCACAGAACTTAGCTCAAGTGGTGGCAGCCGGGAGTGTTCCGGGGAAAACTAAGGCATACGTTAGGGAAGGATTGCTGAGGCCCTTGCAGGGCGCCAGGCCCCCTTGTCTCCCTCCCAGACAAGCTGGTCCTCTCCTTGCCCAAGGTGGCGTGTCAGGTTGTGCAGACAAGCCCTTTGCTCAGGCCAGGAAGCTCCCTGCCCCCAGTCGGCCGGCTGCCCGTGCCCTCTGCCAGCTACTGTTCCCTGTCGGCCAGCCAAGCCGTGAAGCAGTCCAGGACATTGTGTCCAGAAAGAGGGCCAAGCAGGCCCCCCTACCGGTGGCCGATGACCTCCCGCCCTGCCTCTCTGGGCCTCAGGCCAGCCTGGCCTCTCCCCGGCCCTGGCACAAGCGGGAGGCCAGAGCTGCCCTCCCAGAAGCCAGGACAGTGCCTCACCACCTCCTGCCACCCTGTGAGCCCTGCTTAAGAGGGGTGCCCCTGCTGCAACCCGGGCCCTCTCCCTGGAAGGCAGCCCTAATTCCAGAGGGGTGGGCTCCCTAGGGGGCCTATCAGGAGAAGCCAGCTGGGCTCCCGAGAAACCCGTTTTCCTGCCCTGGGCCTTTCTGCTCTGCCTGTCCCCAAATCCAGCTGAGCAGAGGTGAGCGGCCCCCTCAGGCAGAGCAATGACTGGGGGGGGGGCGGGCTCGGTGCCAGTGTGAGCTGGGCTCAACCCTGTTTCTACACCTATGGCTAAGGAAGCTGAGCTGCAGAGAGAGGCCCTGAATCTGGCAAAGCCACACAACACAGCTGAGGCTGTCCCACGTGGACAGGAAGGGGCTGAAGGGCAGCAGCACCTGGGAGGGGCCGTCTCTGAGGGGCAGGGGCACCCCTCTGATTTTAGTTGAACTGCCCCTGGCTCTGAGCCCCTTTCCCTCACTTCCCCCCACCTAGTGCTTCTGCCTTGTCACTGGCTTTGTTTCCCTGAGGATATTTCTCCACATGGCTTTTGTTTGCGTTTCAGCTGTATTGTTGATCTTGCCCATGAGAACAGGAGCCTGGTGAGGGCAGGGACCATGTTGTCCCTGCTGCATCTCCAAAGCCAAGAACACAGGGTTTTGCACAGAGCAGGTCAATCTATATTTGTGGAACGGACAATCGAGTATTGGCTGTGCCTTTTAGTGTCCAGAATCAAAAAAAGGAATATATCCGTCACCCCCAAAAGTTTCCTTGTTCCCATTTTTAATCCCTTTCTCCAGTCTCTTTCCCTCCTCCTCTCCTGTCCCAGGCAACTACTAATCTGCTTTCTGTCGCTACAGGATTAGTTTGCATTTTCTAGAATTTTCTATAAATGGATTCAAATAATATGTTGGGGTTTTTTGTTTGTTTTGGTCTTTCACTCATTTTAATATTTTGAGATTGATTCATGTATCAGAAGCTCATTTCTTTTTATTGTTGTGGAGTATTCCATAGTGCGGTGTCCTGGAGTTTGTTCAACCCTTCACCCCTCGAAAGGACATTTGGGTTGTTTCCCCTGTGGGGCTAACACATAAAGCTGCCGTGAACATTTGTGTACAGGTCTTTGTATGGACATTCATTTCCTTATGGGCAAATAATTAGGAACAGAATGGCTGGATCCCGTTGTCTGTGTGTGTTTAACTTCTAAAGAATCTTCCAAATTATTCTATGAAGTGGTTATAACATTTTGCATTCCCAACAGCAGTGTATGAAAGTTGCTAATTCCTCCACATCATCGTTAACACTTGGTATTGTCAGTTTTTAAAATTTTAGCTGCTTTAATAGGTGTGTTTATTGTGGTGTTAGTTTGCATTTTTCTAATGACTACTGAACAGTTTTTCATGTGCTTATTTACCACTCATGTATCTTTTTTTAAAGATTTTATTCATTTATTTATTTAGAGAAAGAGAGTGGGGGGAGGGGGGAGAGAGAAATCTTAAGTAGACTCCAAGCCGAGCACAAAGCCTGACATGGGGCTCAATGCCATGACCCCGAGATCACAACCTGAGCTGAAATCAAGAGTCAGACACCCAACTGACTGAGCCACCCAGGTGCTCCACATTCATGTATCTTTTTTGTGAAGTGTCTGTTCAGATCTTTTGCCCAGTTTTTNAGCGGAGGAGCCTGATGTGGGGCTCGATCCCATAACGCCGGGATCACGCCCTGAGCCGAAGGCAGACGCTTAACCGCTGTGCCACCCAGGCGCCCCTTTTGCCCAGTTTTGTATTACGTTGTTTTCTTACAATTGAGAGGTGTTTTGTTCTGTTTTTTATTACTTAATGGTTTTTTTAAGTTATTCTTTTTTTTAAGATTTTATTTATTTATTAGAGAGAGAGAGAGCACAAGCAGAGGGAGAAGCAGGCAGAGGGAGAAGCAGGCTCCCAGTGGGGAGCGTGCCGAGCAGGGAGCCTGATGTGGGACTGTATCCCAGGACCCTAGGATCATGACCTGAGCCGAAGGTAGACGCTTAACCGACTGAGCCACCCAGGCATCCCTGTTTTGTTTTTAGATATAATTGACCTATAACATTATATTAGTTTCAGGTGTATAACATAATGATTCGATATTTGTATATATTGCAAAATGATATAATTGAGTTTGTTTTGAAAGTTCTTTATAGATTCTGTATAAAACACTTTGATCAGATACATATAATTTGCGAATATTTTCTCCAAGTCTGTGGCTTCTTTTTTTCTCTTACAAGTGTCTAAGGGAGATTTTATTATTATTATTTTGCTAAAGTTCAGGGTACCAGTTTTCTCTTTTATGGATCATTTTTCAGGAGTCATATCTAAGAACTCTTTGCCTAACTCAAGATCACAAAGATTTTCTCTTCTGTTTTCTTTTAGATGTTTTTAGTTTTAGTTGTATATTTCTGTCCTTGGGATATCTCTGTGGCTTCTCGAAGGGGTCATCCTTACTTGCTATGCCCCTGGCTCTCACTCCTACACTTCTGAGTCTTGTTCCTCTCCTCGCCTCTCTGCTGACTGCCTGGAGCCCCCCCAGTGCTCAGTCCGGGTGTCATCTTACCAACCCACACTGGAGCACTTGGCCTGTGTTCTGTGCCTAACTCCTCACTCACCAGCTTCTGTCAGTGCTCTGAAGGGCCTTCCTGGGCTGGGTGGGAGCCTCCTCTGGGCACTTGTGTCTCCCTGGGCTTCCTTCTGGCGTGGACCTGATCAAGGGGTTAAAGTCATAACAACCTGGGTCTGTCTTCCATTACCAGACTTCCTCCGGCAAGCCCACACGCTGGGCCTCTTCTGTGTCCAGCTCAGGGCCTGGCACAAAGGAGGGGTTCCAGGAAGGTTTGTTGACTGTGTAAGAGAACAGTGTCTCAGTCTCTCTGCTAGCCACAGACGGGGCAACCTGGGGGTGAGAGAGAGACAAATCTCACATTTAAGATCAAATCCCAGCTCCCCATCTGGGCTCTGGGGCCCATGAGGTGGCCCTGAGGACCTCTTTGACCTGATCCTGAGCTACGGGCTTTTGTTTACTGCTGGCCTTTTCGTTCCCTAGGCACACCAGGCTTGTCCCTGCCTTGCCCTTGGAAGGGGCTGACCCATCTGCTAATTCTCTTGTAATTCGGGTCGTAGATTGAGAGCCCCCTCCTTGGGAAGGCCCCTTCTTTCCCTGACCAATCTAAAGGAGCCACTTGGTCACTAGTTACTGTCGTTGGTTATAATTGTCTTAACGACCCATCCTCACTGTCTGACGTTTTCTCATTTATTTGTGGTTAATCGAACATGGTCTTTAGGGGAGCAGGGATTTTTTCCCTGCTGTTCACCCTTGTTTCCCTCATGCCTGGAACAGTGTACAGCACTTATGGGGACTCCGTGTTGTATGGTGAATATTGAATGTTGAGTAGAGCCAATCAGGGCAGAGCTAGCCAGAGGACCCAGCTGTCTGAGTGGCTGGCCCAGGCCTCTTCTTCACCACAGCCCTTCTCCTTACTCAGCGGCCACATCCCAGCAGTATTCTGATCAGGTCCTCGTGCCTTGGGCAGGGGTGGGGGGGGTCTCAACCAGTAGCCATGTGGTCCTGCCCAGGACCTAGCCTATCACTCTTCCCTCCTCTCCCTGGGAAAGGTGCTAAGGCACAGGGTACTCACCAAGTCTTGGGAGCCATTGAGACAAGAGGAGTGTTGGCCCAGGGAGTGGTCTAGCTGGCCAGGGGCCCTTGTACAAGTGGGACAAATGTCAAGAGGGAAGAGGGGTGTTCAAGGTTACACAGAAAGTGAGCAGCTATGAGGACCAAGAGCCCTCTTCTCTTGCTGGCAGGGACATTCCCCAAATTAAAAACCGGGGGATCAGTAGGTTCCTATTGCCCAGGGGCTTGGAGACTTCCTGGCTGGTTCCAGCCTGTCCTTAGGCCCTGCCCAGGCAGGACTGGGCCAAACTGGCCAGGCCCAAGGGGAGGAGGAGGGAGGGTGAGAGTGTGCCCCTCCGCCCCTGACTCACTCAGAGGACCAGACGGTGGCATCCCCTTGGCCTCTGGGCGGGTCCTGACTCAGGCAGGCAGTGACCAACGGAGCAGGGTTCTCCTGCCACCATGACTCACACCCACCCGCCCATCTTTGCTCTAGAGGGAAACTCCCAGGAGGTTTCGGGGCGCGGGTCAAGGGCCCGTCCCATCCCAAGGCTGAAGCCTGGGCCTCTGAAGAGGACAAGGGCAATGAGCATACTTTGTTGCTTGAGGGGTGGGGCATTGCTGGGGACAAGCGGCCTCCCACCTTGGCTGAGGGCAGAGCAGGGCCAGCCCAGCCTCTGCTCGAGGATGGAGTTTCCTTTTGTGCCCCAGCCTGGTCCTGCTGCTGGCGGGGTTGGGTTTCGGGCTGTTTGCTGATGTAAGGAAGCCTCTGGGAGCAGGCTGGCTGGTGGTATTTGAGGACGGACAGGAACAGCCCCGGTGAAGGTGACACTTGTTGCTTGCTCTGGGCCGGCCCCTGTGCGCAGCATTTTCCAGTCACTATTTCGTGTAATTTTCACGAGTACAGTTATTGTCCCCATTTGAGAAGTGAGGGGACGGAGGGGCCAGCGTAGGTGAGGTGGTTTGCTTGAGGCCCCCCAGTGAGGGAGCAGCAGGGCCGGGATTGGAACCCGCGTCCCCTCTGGGGGTAGAGGAGTCTCTTCCCTGATGGCTCCCCTGGGGAGGGACCTGGCCGTGCTTTTCTCCCTCCCTGACAACTGGGGCTTTCTCTGCCTCCTGATCCCCAGGCCTTCAGGCCCCCGGTGCAGTCCTGTCCTGCATGCCTGTCCTGTAACGGCCATCTCACTGGAGCTCCCGGGGCAGACCGCGGGTGTTCACGGATGGTGTGTCGAGTGAATAAATGAGACTTTTTTCTGAGGAGCTGAGTCTACCAGAATGCTCTTTCTTCCTCTGGCAGGGCAAGGGCCCCAGGCAACTCTTCACCCCTTCAGAGCCAGGGAGCGTTTAGTGACTAAATGAAAGCCTGAATGTATGAACAGATCATTTCTGTGCCTGTGCTGTGGAGAATTTGAGGGGTTCGTTCACACCTGGTGTTCCAAATCTTTCGGCCGGAAAGGCTGACCGGGAAGGTGGTCTCGGCACCGAGCTGGGGTTTCCCCAGGCCTTCCGGCTCTCCGGCACGTGCACAGGGAGTGGGAATGGGTGACCATGGGCACCTGTTGTGACAGGACCTGTGCTAGATACTTTGTTTATATTCGCGCAAGTAGGAGTGAGTGAGTCCCGCAGATAGGCCGGCAGCCAGGACACAGGGTCACAGGGACAGGGTGGGCGTCTCCTTGGCAGGACAGAGGAAAGGGAGACCCCTGGGATTGGCCTTGTGTCAGGCAAAGGCCTGGGCATCCTCCGTAGGGGCCTCCCTCTGTTTGATGGGCTCCATGGAGAAAGTGGCCCACAGAGGGGCCAGGCGTCAAGAGCTCCTGGGACCCTGTGCAGAGGGCTTCTAGGCCTCATTCACACTCTTGGATGCGATGTTGGCCTGTTTGGGAAGTGAGGGGCCTGAGGAGACCTCCATTGCACTGATGCCCCCGAAAAGCTGCCTGCCCCGTGCCAGCCTGGAGGTGGCTGGGTCAGCCCTCCCATCCCCACCAGGGGGGCGTCACTCTTCTCCAGCAGTTACCGCCACTCTGTACGTCAAAACGTCACACACAGAAGCTCAGCTTCGCCAGTTACCAGTCATGTGCATCCAGACTTGGAGCCCTGTTCTCAGTTGTAGTGTGGACATAACACCTGTCACTAGGTTGCTGTGAGGGGGAAAGAAGATTCCTTGAATACCTGGCTGCCCTCTTCAACCCCGGGGGCCCGCGGGGCTCATGTGAACCACTGCCAGGGAGAGGGTGCACGGAGTATTCTCCCCAGTGATGGGCAGCATTAATAGGCCGGGCCCTGCGCAGGGGAGGTGGCTGAGCTCTTCCCCAGCCCCAGGCTCAGGCAGGCCCTCTTGCCCCTATGGCAGCCCTGCAACTGCCCGGCCAAGGGCCGAGAATCCAAGCACCAGGTTTTGGCACAGAACCCGACTTGGGTGGGCTCTTCCAGTCCTCCCCCGCTTCTCAGGAGGTAGCAGTCTGAGGTAGGCAAATACTAGATGAGAGCAGGCGGGAGGCTGATCCCTCAATCGGCCTCCAAGAAACAGGCCATTCCTAAAAAAGCCACGAAGTGCTCCTGTTCGCAAGGCTCTGCTTCCAGCACTGGCTCCACGACCTATCAGCAGAGGGAGCTTGGGCAGTTCCCAACCTCGGGGAACCGGTTTCCAGTGTGGAAAAGAACCCCTCGAAGTGGAAACTCTGTGTCCTGTGATGATGCGATAGGGGGCAAAAAGGGGCCTGTGGCACTGAGGCAGGCACCCCGAGGGGTGAGGTGAGGAGGACCGACGGTCTCTGGAAGCCGACAGGGGCCCCAAGTAAAACAAGCCAGGAACAGGCAGCAGGCTATTATATATCATGCTTTTAATACAAACTTAAAAAAATCTGGAACAATATAAACTGTACAGATTTGATCAATCTTTTTGTTTTGTTTTTAAACTAAATCTCTAAACACACCAATGTCCCATTCCAAAATATTGCACAACATTCTGAATACAAAACGCTTGATTGTATTCCTCCTTCACTAAAGAAAACAAGTTCATTACCCTGCTCCCCCACGCTCCTCTCCACATTGCCTCAATGCCCTCCTTCCCGTCCCTAGGGGTCAAACTAGAGAGTCTATAGCTCACTGCATTGAGAAAAATACATCATTCTGGACTAAAAGTTTACATTCTTTACAAGACAATCCACCTTTTGATTTGTTCCTGGGAAAGAGGGGCAGACAGAGAGAGGATGGGGGAAAGGGAGAAATAGGTTTAATTCTCTTTTTTTATTTTAAAGTTTGTTTTTCCTGAAAAAATATCTGTTTCTCTCCTCTTTTTAAGAAAAAATCTTGAAAAGAAAAAAAATTACGTTTTTTACGTTAGAAATATACATATATTATATATNCTTTGTTGCTTGAGGGGTGGGGCATTGCTGGGGACAAGCGGCCTCCCACCTTGGCTGAGGGCAGAGCAGGGCCAGCCCAGCCTCTGCTCGAGGATGGAGTTTCCTTTTGTGCCCCAGCCTGGTCCTGCTGCTGGCGGGGTTGGGTTTCGGGCTGTTTGCTGATGTAAGGAAGCCTCTGGGAGCAGGCTGGCTGGTGGTATTTGAGGACGGACAGGAACAGCCCCGGTGAAGGTGACACTTGTTGCTTGCTCTGGGCCGGCCCCTGTGCGCAGCATTTTCCAGTCACTATTTCGTGTAATTTTCACGAGTACAGTTATTGTCCCCATTTGAGAAGTGAGGGGACGGAGGGGCCAGCGTAGGTGAGGTGGTTTGCTTGAGGCCCCCCAGTGAGGGAGCAGCAGGGCCGGGATTGGAACCCGCGTCCCCTCTGGGGGTAGAGGAGTCTCTTCCCTGATGGCTCCCCTGGGGAGGGACCTGGCCGTGCTTTTCTCCCTCCCTGACAACTGGGGCTTTCTCTGCCTCCTGATCCCCAGGCCTTCAGGCCCCCGGTGCAGTCCTGTCCTGCATGCCTGTCCTGTAACGGCCATCTCACTGGAGCTCCCGGGGCAGACCGCGGGTGTTCACGGATGGTGTGTCGAGTGAATAAATGAGACTTTTTTCTGAGGAGCTGAGTCTACCAGAATGCTCTTTCTTCCTCTGGCAGGGCAAGGGCCCCAGGCAACTCTTCACCCCTTCAGAGCCAGGGAGCGTTTAGTGACTAAATGAAAGCCTGAATGTATGAACAGATCATTTCTGTGCCTGTGCTGTGGAGAATTTGAGGGGTTCGTTCACACCTGGTGTTCCAAATCTTTCGGCCGGAAAGGCTGACCGGAAAGGTGGTCTCGGCACCGAGCTGGGGTTTCCCCAGGCCTTCCGGCTCTCCGGCACGTGCACAGGGAGTGGGAATGGGTGACCATGGGCACCTGTTGTGACAGGACCTGTGCTAGATACTTTGTTTATATTCGCGCAAGTAGGAGTGAGTGAGTCCCGCAGATAGGCCGGCAGCCAGGACACAGGGTCACAGGGACAGGGTGGGCGTCTCCTTGGCAGGACAGAGGAAAGGGAGACCCCTGGGATTGGCCTTGTGTCAGGCAAAGGCCTGGGCATCCTCCGTAGGGGCCTCCCTCTGTTTGATGGGCTATGGAGAAAGTGGCCCACAGAGGGGCCAGGCGTCAAGAGCTCCTGGGACCCTGTGCAGAGGGCTTCTAGGCCTCATTCACACTCTTGGATGCGATGTTGGCCTGTTTGGGAAGTGAGGGGCCTGAGGAGACCTCCATTGCACTGATGCCCCCGAAAAGCTGCCTGCCCCGTGCCAGCCTGGAGGTGGCTGGGTCAGCCCTCCCATCCCCACCAGGGGGGCGTCACTCTTCTCCAGCAGTTACCGCCACTCTGTACGTCAAAACGTCACACACAGAAGCTCAGCTTCGCCAGTTACCAGTCATGTGCATCCAGACTTGGAGCCCTGTTCTCAGTTGTAGTGTGGACATAACACCTGTCACTAGGTTGCTGTGAGGGGGAAAGAAGATTCCTTGAATACCTGGCTGCCCTCTTCAACCCCGGGGGCCCGCGGGGCTCATGTGAACCACTGCCAGGGAGAGGGTGCACGGAGTATTCTCCCCAGTGATGGGCAGCATTAATAGGCCGGGCCCTGCGCAGGGGAGGTGGCTGAGCTCTTCCCCAGCCCCAGGCTCAGGCAGGCCCTCTTGCCCCTATGGCAGCCCTGCAACTGCCCGGCCAAGGGCCGAGAATCCAAGCACCAGGTTTTGGCACAGAACCCGACTTGGGTGGGCTCTTCCAGTCCTCCCCCGCTTCTCAGGAGGTAGCAGTCTGAGGTAGGCAAATACTAGATGAGAGCAGGCGGGAGGCTGATCCCTCAATCGGCCTCCAAGAAACAGGCCATTCCTAAAAAAGCCACGAAGTGCTCCTGTTCGCAAGGCTCTGCTTCCAGCACTGGCTCCACGACCTATCAGCAGAGGGAGCTTGGGCAGTTCCCAACCTCGGGGAACCGGTTTCCAGTGTGGAAAAGAACCCCTCGAAGTGGAAACTCTGTGTCCTGTGATGATGCGATAGGGGGCAAAAAGGGGCCTGTGGCACTGAGGCAGGCACCCCGAGGGGTGAGGTGAGGAGGACCGACGGTCTCTGGAAGCCGACAGGGGCCCCAAGTAAAACAAGCCAGGAACAGGCAGCAGGCTATTATATATCATGCTTTTAATACAAACTTAAAAAAATCTGGAACAATATAAACTGTACAGATTTGATCAATCTTTTTGTTTTGTTTTTAAACTAAATCTCTAAACACACCAATGTCCCATTCCAAAATATTGCACAACATTCTGAATACAAAACGCTTGATTGTATTCCTCCTTCACTAAAGAAAACAAGTTCATTACCCTGCTCCCCCACGCTCCTCTCCACATTGCCTCAATGCCCTCCTTCCCGTCCCTAGGGGTCAAACTAGAGAGTCTATAGCTCACTGCATTGAGAAAAATACATCATTCTGGACTAAAAGTTTACATTCTTTACAAGACAATCCACCTTTTGATTTGTTCCTGGGAAAGAGGGGCAGACAGAGAGAGGATGGGGGAAAGGGAGAAATAGGTTTAATTCTCTTTTTTTATTTTAAAGTTTGTTTTTCCTGAAAAAATATCTGTTTCTCTCCTCTTTTTAAGAAAAAATCTTGAAAAGAAAAAAAATTACGTTTTTTACGTTAGAAATATACATATATTATATATACCTCTTACATTTTACAAATGTAGCAAATTATTCAATACAAACGGACACCAAAAAATGTAAAAAATAAAAAAAAAGTTTTCCTACGAAACCAGGTAACTTAGTGCAGGTTTTTGTTTTTGTCTCCTTAAAAAAAATAAAATTGAAGCAAAAATGCCTAGATTTGAGACGAGACAGACTGAACTGGGCCCAAGAGTCCAGCACTGGAGTCATGCTCCTGAACATACATTTTTCTTCGTATTTCAAAAGACACTAAGGGGTTGGTCTCCCCCTCTCCCTAGATGTGGTGAGAAACAAGCCGACCGGGGATGGTGGGTACCTGTGTACGTGAGTGTAGGGGAAAGGGGGCCGGAAGAGGGCATAAATAAGGCAGCATCCAACCTTTCCCGGAGAGCAGCCATCTGCCTGGGCCTGTCACCTGTGGGAGCTGAGGGCTAGGGAGAGGGTAGCCCAGACTGGGCTGGCCCCTGAGAAATCTAGGGGACAGATGATACTGGGCTGAGGAGCCAGGGCATTGCCCTGCTGGGGGAGGTAGAGCTGGTGCCCGTTGCAGGGGGAGGAGGCTGGCAGTGTCTGTCTGGGCCGGACCCACTGCCACGGCGGTTGCCCCATGTGGGGTCACTGAGGAGGGTGGGGTGGGGTGCCAAGGGCTTTGGTACTTTTTGGTGATGGGGGCCCTGATGCCACGTGGCCCACCAGCCAAAGCATCACGGCATACATGGAAGCTGGCTCACTAGGGTCGGGTGGGAGAAACTTCTCTTCCGGCAGAGACAAGAGCTGGGGCTCTCCTGTAATCCACACGCCCCACCTGCAATGGCCAAACGCCTGTCCAAGCCGGCCTGCCCAAGAGACTACTCCTCACAGCATCGAAGCCCAGTGGGATTGGGTTGGGCAGTGAGAGGGGATGGCAAGAGGTACCAAGAAGTTCTCAGGCAGGGGCAGACACATACTAAAATAACATCTACAACCAAAGGGCTAAGAAGTCTCAATTCAAGGCTCAGGACTGCCCACTCTAGGCACTGACCCAAAACTCCCACCCACCCTGGGTTAAGGTCATGAAACAGCAGGATCTGAATCCAGGGACTTCTCTTAGGCATCAGGGGCTGGTAGGCTGGTATTCCCTCAGCCCCTCACAGCTACCCCCCCCTTTTTTGGTCAAAAATAAAAGTGCAGATCCCTCCACAGTCTGGAAACCAGTTCCTTCTGCAGTATTTTCCCCTGGGAGTGTCTTAGGCTCAGCCGCAGTCTCACCCCAACACGTGACCCACCCTACAAAAGGACTGACAACCCGCCCGGCCCATTCCCCAACCTCCTACATAAATAAGCACTTGCCACAACCTGGAATCATGTTGGGGGTAGGGGGGTGGGGGTTCACATGGCTTGGAATCCTTTAAAACAGGACAGCAAACCACGCACACAGGCGCATGCATGCGCACACACGCACGCGCGCACATACACACACACACACACACACTTGCCACACCTCCTTCCCCACAACCTCAGGCCCAGGGAAGAAGGGGCTGCATGAGAGGCCACATGTGTCAGCGGCTGGGTCTCCAGGGCCATGGTGGTGGTGTGGGCCGGGTGGGGACAGTGGTGTGGGGCCACAGGACAGAGATGAAAGCAATTCCACTAGACAGAGTGCTAACCTCCCTGGAGTCGCAGACATCAGCTCTAGCGGGAGGGTGTCAAGTAGCCAGCCAGCAGCTCCCCGTGGCTCAGGCCTGAGAGGGAGTGGGGGCTGGGGTCAGACCTATTTGGGTGGCAGGGCCCAAGAAGGCCTGCTGAGGTTGGATGGCTTTGAGTGAAAGCAGAGCTAGGGGACAGAGGCAGTGACATAGGGCAGCCTCTCCCTGCTCTGGGCAGAGTCGGGCCCCAGCTGTGGCTCTTCCTTCCCTGTGAGCTTGGACACATCAATCCGAAACCAGGCGTGCGAAGGAGGGAGGGAGGGAGCAGGGAGCAATTCACATCTGGACCATTCTTAGCACAGGAAGCCACTAATTAAAGATGTTATATAGAAAACTACATGTAAAAAAAAAAAAAAGAAAGAAAGAAAAAAAAGAAAAAATATAAAACCCAAACCAACCAAATAAATCAGAGGCAGGCAGGAAAACAGGAGGGGGTTGAGTTAAACACGATTCGGTGCTTCAGGAGCCCCCTCCCACTCCATGCCTGGGCTGTATCTTTTTTTCTAGAAGCCAGAGTGAGAAGACTGGAAATCTTTTTGTGTATTTTTCTTTTCCTCTTTTTTTGGCCTTTCTTTTCCTTTCTCTTTTTGTGGTTTTGGGCGGTCCTGGCCCCGTGGCTGGTGGGCGGTCAGTTGGCCAGCACGACGGGCTGGAAGGGCTGGCTGGGATACTGCATGGTGTTCAGGTTGTAGCTGAGGCCTTCCACGAAGGGCGTCTTCTCCAGGAAGAGGCTGTTGGCGCCGCCCCCAAACACCTGGGCCACGTCGAAGCTGCTGCTGTTGCACGAGCCGGCCCCACTGCCCCCGCTGTCGGCCCCATCAAAGAAGAGGCTGGGCGAGCCTCCACCGTTGTACACGAACTCCTTGGCATTGGGTGAGAGCTGGGACTGAGGGGCCGGGGCGGCCGCGATGAAGTTCAGTGAGTGCAGAGACAGAGAGAGGCTCCTGTGCTTCAGCAGGCCATTGGTGGGGGAGCGGGCCAGGCGGGGCTGTGGCTGGGGAGGCTGGGGGCCACTGGCCCCTCCGCCCGCCACACCCCCGCCACCTGCAGCCCCACCACCCTTCTTCATCTTGGTGGAGCCAAACTTGGTGGCGGCGAAGGAGGCGGTGGTGAAGGTGATGGGCTGGGCAGAGCGGGGGATGAAGGTAGGGCTGGGCGACTGGCCGAAGGAGGGTGAGGGGGAGTTGGACAGGGAGCTGTCCTGGCTGCCAATGGGCACGAAGACCTGTGCATCCGGGTTGAAACTGCTCTTGAACTCCTTGTCCAGCTCTGGGGCGACACAGCCCTCGCTGTCATCCAGGTACAGCACTTTCACTGCCCCCTTCTCGCCGATCTGGTAGGACACTTCGAACGGGTCGATCCAGACGCTCAGCTCCTCGGGCACGTTGGCCCGCACATCCTCCACCGCCAGGCCGCTCCGCCTGGCTGCCAGCTCCACCACAGGGTCCACGATCTCCCCGATGTGAACACAGCGGAAGCCAGAGCCCTTCAGGGGCTTGTCAGGGTACCAGTGGCCTTCGTATTTCTTTTTCAGGAGCCGCTCCAGCTCCTCCCCGAACAGGTCTGCCCGGCGCCGGGGCAGCTTGTTGTACAAGTAGGAGATGATGAAGTTCAGGGCCACTTTGATCTCCAGCTGCATGGTCCTTTCCAAGGCGGTGAATCAGCTCCGGGCACGTGTATACAAGCCGAGGGCAGTGGCAGGTGATGGAAGGTAGGCAGCCTCGGGCCCCAGACAGCTCTGCGAAGTAAGAACGAAGGCTATCATGAGTAGATGTGCAGCAAGCTGGGGCCGGGGGGGCGGGGCGGGGAGGGATGGGCAGCAGCAATGGCAAAGGATAGAGGAGCACCAACTTTAGATCACGTAGACTCAGGGCCCCTTTTCTGCTCCACTAGTGACTGGCTTGATCGTGTGGCTGGGGGCAAGCCACTGTCTTCGGAGCCTTAGTTTCACCAGTGACATAGGGCTCTCGTGGACTGTAAGTGAGCTCAAGGATGGAAACTGCCTCACACGGAACCTGCTCTTTAGAAGGTACCTGATAAAATGAGCTATGGTTTTTCAAGTAATTCTAAAGAAACAGGAGTGCTGTGGTTTCCACTATTTTGGAATCCAAGTCACTATACGATTGCTATCAAACAAAAAAAACAAAACAAAACCCACAAAAAACACGAGCCCCTAATTCAGCTGGAGAAGGGGAGGCTCTTGCTAACTAATCTCTGTAGCATCCTGGTGAAGTCGTGCTCCCAGAACGGTCACGGACCAAGATATAAGTTTAAAATCCTTAGTTTTTCTCCTTAAATGGAAAGGGATACAGATCACTGAACAGAAGCAGCACTGCCAACTTTTCACTGGGGGCTTGGACTCCAGTCACATCCAATTTGTCATCCTGGGCCCCGTCGGTGTACAGGCTCTCTGGCTCACTCTGCGTTTGCAGAACTGATGTAAGAACTCAGCGCAACCAAAGGGTGCGTTTCCATCCAGGCAGCCTCCAAGAACACGATCCCCAAGAAGTCAAGACCTGTTATAGCCAGAGGTGTGGGCCAACAAGGGACCACTGACCAGGGGCTGTCTCGGGGAAGCAGAGGAAATGAAACGGAGGCGAGGCCCCGTAGGTCAAAAAGTCCTTAAGAGCAGCACTGGTGTGGCCCGAGGAAATCTCTAGCTTTTGGCTAGAGTGTAGGCGATGAGGGTGGCAACGAGAAGAAATTTTCCATCACCCTGCAGCCTCCAGCTGCAGACCCATCATCACTCAGTCCCCTGGGGACCGTCTGACCACCTGTCCTTGGCACCAGATCAGACTTATCAAGTGTTTGGAGATCCCCGGAGAGGAGACAGCCCAAGAGAAACACTCAGACTGTTATTTTGGGATTCTCTCACAGCCAGCTCCCACAGAGGTCAACAAGGTTTATTCCTGAGGTCTGGGCCAGCCTCATGTCTCAGGAAGATGATCTATAAAGTCCTGAGAGCCAGTGATCCTCATCTCCTTACTTTCTCCGAAAGGGTAGCTCCAGGGTCATGCTGTGGGAAGACTGAGAAGGACCACCTTCAAGGGTCAGCAGGGCTGGAACTTGTTCCCAGCCAGGCCTCTGGGTGGGAATGTGCTGCTGAGCTCAGTGCAGAGACAAGACTAATCCGTGATCCATCAAGGGCATCTTCTGCTCTGTGATAGATCTGGGGCTGGCTTGTGATTAAAATCCCTGCTGGGTCCAGCATAGAGTATTCAGGTGCTAATTCTAGGGTTGAGGATCTTGAGTTTTTTGAATACTTGCTTCAGCTCACTTTCTTATAAGTCTTTGGACTGGGGCTGTGGCTCCTAGGGGTTATTTTTAGGACTGGATCCTCGGGCAAAGCTCTCTTGGGTGAATATCAGAGAAGAAGCACTGGGTCAATCTGGAGCATCATATGACACTGGCTAGGTCTAGTCCCACCCTCATTTCAGGTCTGAGCAGAGGGTCACATGGGGAGTCAACAGAGGTGCCATGAGCACAGGTCAATTCCAGAAGGTTTAAAGAGAACAATAACAACAAAAAAGGTAAAGATAGGGGGCTTTCTGTTTATAGGGATTGGGTTCACCACCAGATGCAAGGCTAGCCACAAGGGCTGCAGGCCTCCCCCAAGAGGAAGTCTATAAGGGGCATAGCAGCCCACCAGAGGTGTCCAACATGGAGGAAATTAAAAAGTTGTGAAGAAAGTTGGCACTGGTTCCCAAGGATGGGCCTGGAGTTAAAGACAAGGTTTTCAAAGTGTTTTTGAAAAGTAAAACAGACTTAAATATGACATGACACTTCCCCAAAGCACTGCATGGCCTCTTGGTGCACCACTCACACCAAAGGGCTCCTGCACCTTTCTAGGCCTCCTCAAACTTTGCTGCATACATGCTTTCCGAGTTAACCTCCCCTGAACTGTTCAGCCTCAAAATGGGAGCATTTTTATCTATGTTTTTAATTAAATTTTACTTAGTTAACATACAGTGCAATATTGGGTTCAGTAGTAGAATTCAGTGGTTCATCACTTACATACAACACCCAGGGCTCATCACAACAAGTGCCCTCCTTCATCCCCATCACCCACCTCCCTCCATCAACCCTGTTTGTTCTCTATCGTGAAGAGTCTCTTATGGCTTGTTTCCCTCTCTCCTTTTTTTCTTTTCAAAATGGGAGCATTTTAAATGCAGGCCAAAGTCATTGGGAAATAAGCCTCCCACCCCAAGATACAATAGAACCACTGTCATCAGCCCTGCCTAGCTAACCATTTTCTGCAGCATAAGCAACTAAAGCTGCACGCCAATTTACACCTCAGTGATGCTGCCACACAAATAAGGGAGTATATAATGCCGTCTTTGCCTCTTTAACTGGAGAACAGGCCAGGCCAGACGGCTGTGGGGTGGAACCTTTCAAAAATGCTGGACAACCAGAAAGAGATTTTCTGCTCTATCAGCTCAGGCTCTAATTTTGACTCCAAGAAGCTTATGGAACAGAGGATTAAAGCACTGGTGCTTCTTGTCTTTAACTAAAGATAGAAGTGACCACTTAAATGAGCTTGTTCATTTTTTTTTAAGGCTACAAATTCTAGACTTATCTATGAAATATTCATATAATGTGGTAAGATTAGAAAGCTTAGTAATAACTACTCTTCAGTACAAGTAACAAGTAGATTCAAGTTAAGAGGAAAGAGAGGACTCTAAAGATCTTCTCTGACACTGACTCTGGTGCAAAAGGCCAGAAAGGTGGCAAAAAGTAAAACCAAAATCAAAACCAACCAACCAATTCCCCCCACACACACCAAAGAAAACCAAACTGTTTAACAATAGCAACATCTACCTTTTGTCAATATATTAAAAAGTTGCTAATGTGAGAGTAAATTCTGTCCAATTTCATTTAGAATCTAATCCTCCTTCACTTGATTATCCCCAACAGCAAAATTAATGTGGGATTTAGAGCCCTTGTGCTGACTTGGGTTTTAAAGAGTGCTTAAGAGAAGGACAAAAATGGGGTAAGAAAGGTGGCTGCTGCAGTCAATGATATGGTAATGGGAGTTTCCAGAAAGAGCTAATGGCAAAAATGCGAAGGAAGGTTTTTAAAAAGAAAATCAATTATATTTTAAAGGGGAAAGGGAGGGATAATGGTGAGGGAACTCCTCGGGTCCCCAAACCATGGGTACCTATAAAAGTATCAGGCACTTGAAGCCTTAACATCCAAATGATCCTACAAACAAGCACCATCAGACTCAAATAAGTCTGGAAAGAGCAGTCGGGGAGAAAGGGCCCTCAATTTTGACAAGGCCAGCAAGTGTCATAAACAGGATCCCAGGGAGTGAGAGAGCCAGGTTCCGTGGGACGGCCTGGCCCCACCCCGCCAGTCCCAGACGCAGCGACCCAGACTGGCAGGTGTGCTTTGAAGGCCTTCCAGGACTTGTGCTGACGGACCGCAACACCCCGCCCAGAATCTCCACCATGTCCCTCAAACATGGGCTGTGCAAGCCCAGCTCTCCCAACTAAGAAGGCCCTTTCTGGGGCACTCGATTCCTGTGAAGCCAGGAAGACTTCACTGAACCCCAACGTAGGCCGGCAGTGAAGGCGCGCTCTGCACCCTGGGAACTGTAGTCCCCAGGCGCCTCACACTCAGATTGGAGCAAGTGACCTACTTTCTCCGCACACTACACTTCCCTGCGTGCTTTGCGAAGGTTCAGCCAGCTAATTACGCATGCCCGGTGAGGGGAGCTGGCCGAGGTCCGAAAAACCGAGGAAAAGTTTCCGATGCACATGCGCACTGTGGTGGACGCCCCCACCACCCCCACGCCCCCCGCCTAATACATTTTATATAAATTTACCCATAAGGCCTATTCCCCGTATTGTACCACCTCACCGTATTCACGTCTTGGTCTCAAGAAAGGCTGAACTGCCCCCCCCTTCACAGCTTCCCTGGACTGTTCAATTAAGGATCTCCTTCTAATGAGTTTTTTCTGGGTGAACACGGTGGGCCGGGACAGATAAAGGTCACACATCCCTCCGCCCNGCCGCCCCCCCCCCCCCCCGCCGCTTAATCTGTATTCCTTGGGCTGGGTGGTCTCTGTCTGGAGTTGCTGTAGAGACCGTGAATTCAAAGAGGAAGAAAGCCTTTTCACTTAATGCCCGGTGGGCTCAGCTCCAGCACCCCCACAGCCAGAAAAGGCAGGAACTAAACCCAGTTCTCTCCTCTCAGCCAAAGAAATTCCCAGTTAAGCTGCCGGGAGGGGCCAGGCCGAAAATCAGAAGGCCCAAAGCCAACAGGGCCCAAGCCTCACCCCTCTTCTAATCCAAGTCCGAGTAACTAGACCCTGCTAGCGAAATGGGAAAAGGTTCCGGGCAGGGAAGGAAAAACTGTGCATCTGACACCCGAACAACATATTCTAATGCTTGAAATTGTTGTGAGTCTCCTCCCATTGCAAGGCCTGCTCTACGACCAGATTTACCAGATCCTCGGCAGAGCTCCCCTACACGGTGTTAAACCTCCCTAATCCTTCCTCCCACACAAGCTTCTTTCCCCCACTGCTTAAGAGGGGGATGGGGGCAGGCGCCCAAGAAAGCAATAGGAGTGTTTTTCTGCTGGAAAATCAAAGATGAGAGACTCACTCCCAAGGTAGGGTGGATGGGAAGGAGAAAAAGAAAGGTTAGACACTGGGCAGGCACCCGATACCGACCCTCCGCTGGACCAAGCTGAAGCCTGCTGTGTAGGGTTCTGGTTCCTCTGCGGGGTGGGAAAAATCCTGCCAGCTGCCCCTCCTCTTTTTGCTCCCTTCCTCCCCTCCCTCTCTGGTCAAGGGCACAGTCCATCCTCTGGGCAGGAGGGAACGAGCTTAGAAGTAGGGCTCTTCCTCCCAGGCATCTCACTGGGATCAACCAGAATCCACTCACTGGTATTGCTGCAATGGTACTTCCCCCTACCCCCGCAGTTTTCCCTCAAAACACTAAAGAGAATACAAGCCAAAATGGTAAATTCTGATTCAGCGGCCGGAGGACAGTCACCACTGACCGGTCCAAAAGGGGATGTCTACCTTCTATCCCTCAGCTCCATAGAGCCAGAAATAAACCCTATTAATTATTACCATCCCCTTCCCCGCACTCGGGAAAAGAAGAAGAAAAGCAAGGCCTGGATCCCCTTCCTTCCTCGGATTTATTTAATGGTGGTGGAAGTTATGTTTTGAGGGGGGTCAGGGAAAAATCTAGCAAGTCTCTACGATACGAAGAACTGAGGGGGGCGGAGAGGGGAGGAAATGCACCCCACCCAGGAGGGGGCCACACTCAGAACACGGAGCGGAGAGGAGCACAGGGGGAAAGGGGGGTGGTTCTATAGAGTAGGTGGAAGGGGAAAGGTAGATGTTGGCCAGTCCTCAGGGTGGGGGCACGACAGCAACGTGCAGCTTCCAGCAAAGCGAAGAGCAGGAGTGGGACGGGGGTGGGAGAAGGCTTCTTAGGGGTCCCCGCCGCCCGCACGCCCCCTACTCACTCGGGTCTCCGCGGTGGCGGGGCGGTCTGCCGGCCGCAGGGCGGCTTCTCCCTCCAGAGTGGTCCTGGGCGCGGGGCGGAGGTCGCTCTTCCTTCCTTTCTGAGCGCCGCCGGGGCCGGAGGCTGATGGGTCCTTTTCTTCGTTGAGGGTTGGGGGGCAAGTGAGGGAGTTTTGGGCTATGACTCTCAATAATTCTTTCAGCTTTTTGGAGGTCAGTCTCGGCGGAGAGGGGACGGAAGGCGGGCCGGCCGGCGGCGACGGCGCGGGGATGTCGTACCGGAGGGCGGCTCGTGTCGCGGGGCGGAGGACGGTCCGGGCTCTGGCCAGCGGGCGGTCTTGCCCTTTTGGCCCCGCGTCGCCCGAGCCAGTCGCTTCTCTCCGGCGACGACCCGCACCTTCCCACGCCCCGGCCCGAAGTGAGCAAAGTCAATGAAAAGTTTCACCCTTAGCAACCCTGCGCACGGATCCGGCTTCCCCACCCCTGCGTGATGCGTCCCTCCGCCCTGCAGGGGCGGGGCCGGGTGCCGGGCCGGGACTACTTCCCAGCTCGCCCGGCGGCTGAACTCCTCGTGCTGCGCGGTCCGCGGTTCCGCGTGCCCCTCGGGGGTTCCCCGGGACCCCCTTTCGCCAGCCCTTCCGTGGACGGCCTCTTCTCACTCAGATCCCAGCTTAACGCCAGCAAGGCCGCCTTTAGCCGGTCTAAAGATGCCCGCCTCCCCTCTCCATCACAGCGCCGTGCCATTTATTTTTTTCACGCCCCAAACCACTCTGGAAGCGTGCTCATCGGGTACAATGTTTCCCCAGGTAGACAGCGAGCTCTGGGAGGGCAGGGTCCTGGGTCCTGGGCCGGAACCGGGTGCTTCACTTTAGATGTGTGGGATGAATGGATGTCGCGGGGAGGGGAGCTCCCTACCCCAGCTCCCGTGGCTTGGGCCCTGCACCTGCCCCAGCGCAGGACTGTTCTTACGACCCGTTCCCCAGGCCACCTCGGCGAGTCCCTCCGGGTCGGGGCGTATGACTCGCCGACCACCTCCACGGCTCTCGCTCCGCCCCATTTCCCGTTCTTTGGCGGGAGGGGGAGCTAAGGGGATGGCACGAGCTTGGGAGACGTTTCGCTCCTTTATTAACTCGGGTTGGCTCGAGTCTTCCGAGCGCCCCGTGCCTCGGCGGGGGATGCTAACGTCGACAGAAGGGCGAAGGGGAAACCGGGGTCTGGACACGCTGTGCGGGAGGCGAGGAGAGGCCGGCCGTCAAAAGGAGCCTAGCACCACATAAACCTTCCACTTGCCGCCTCCGGCCGCCCAATTACCTCGCGGCCGGAGAAGGCCAGCGCCCGCTCCGCGCAGGCGCGAAAGCGCGCACCCGGCCCGCCCAGGGCGGGGCTCAGGCCTGGTGCGGATCCTCCAGTTTGCTTTCCCAGCTGGCTACCCCCGTTCGGGGGACTAGAGAGAGCAACATATTTTCTATACGAGAGCCCGTGCCAGGGGCCCCGGGCTCACGCACCCGACGGTCCATGGAGTTGCAGACCAAGGCTCACTGGCCCTGGACGGGCGCTCCAGGTCCGCGCGCTCGGCCACTTTGCGACTGCGGGGCGCGGAGTTGAGGGTAGGGAGGCCTGTACCCAGGTGAGGTCACAGGCGGACCGGACTGCCAGGTGGCGAGGAGCGGAGCCCCCGGGAGCTTACGCGTTAAGGCTTCTGCCCAGTCGCCCATTCCCCAATTCTCTCCCCAACCCTCGACCTTTATTCTCATTCCAGACGGTTCCAGCCCATCGGCAGTCGCCGAACCCCCGTGGGGGGGCGAAATCCGAAAGTTTCCAGCTACGAACAGTTTGCATTTGTTTTTTCCTTGATCACTTTTTTTGGCAAGGGCAGAGAGCAACGGTAGTGTGGGGGTTTAAAAGCGCCTTCCCTGACTGCAGCAGAAAAACGCCGGACTGGAGGGCAAACTCCAAGGGGATAGGGAGGCGGGGGGAGCCTGAGCCCGAAATTCCCCCATTCCCCACACGCTGAGCGCTTCAGCCCCTGGGGCACCTCCAGGGACTACTTGCCTTCTGCGTCAGCGAGTGGCAAAGCGTCACATATACGCCCCCCCTCCGCTTTGCCCCACTCCGCTCCTCCCCTTCTTTTCCTCCCTCTCCACTTTCCTCCCCTCCCCATCTCTCCCCACTCCTCCCTTGCACTCCCCCAGCGCGTTCCACGCGAGCAGTGAGACCCGGCCGACCCACAGGGTACCAGAGAGCTGAAGAGCTAAAAATATAACCGGTGTGTTAGCAACAGCCTTCCCATTGGTCGAGAAGCAGGGAGAAGCGGCTTCTGATTGGGCTTCCCATCCAACCGCTAGGATTAAGAATGGGGGCCAGAAACGCAGGCGCGGGGCTTTGGGGAAGAGTGTGCGTTTGCGCAATGGGCCATTGCAAAGGATGCTGGTATTTGAAGTCATGTATTAGAGGCAGCAATGGGTTTGAATCGCAATTGCGTCCACCAACTGTGTTATCTTGATTTAATGGTAACAAATCTCTTTACATCGTCAAACCTGCTTTCTTGTTCTTAAAATGGAGATCGTGTGAGGGTTAAATATGATACAGTATGTAAAGCCTCGCTCAAATAGTTGGTATCCTTAATTTAAAGGTAACCATTCAGGCCAGATTGCGTCCTACATAGCCTGTGCACGGTTCGGTGTGTATTCCCCAACAAGAAACCTTACTATACAGAATGATGAGAAAGAAAGGTTAGGGTGAGCTGAAACAAATTCTCCTAGGGCATCTCGGGAAGGAGTAGATAAAGGGTAGACACCTACTATTTAGTGCAGGCGGAGGGAAGGCGCGCACAGGATCCCTGGACAGAAGGCATAGGATTTCTGCGTGTTCGTGCTTTTGTTCTAATCTTCCCTGCAGTGCTGGAAACACACCAGGCCTGAGCAACTTAACTAAAACAAAGCTGAGAAATCCAGCCGCCTTGGCAGTTGGGGGCTCTGGGTAAAGGGCTGGCAGGGAAATAGGAAGGGATAACACAGAGGGGCAAGAGGTAATCGCCCTTCTTAACTGATGATGTCTCCATTTGTCATGTGGCGAGGAGGACAGGGGACGTTTTCTCTCCTCGGTGTGTCACTTCATCTTGCCAGGGCTTAATTGTGAGCTTAATTCCACTCGAGCATTCCACAGTCTCCTCCCGTTTTAAATAATCATACGTTGAAAGGTACACACCATGTTTTCAAAATGGTAAGCTTCACTCGGAAGAAACTCCCCTGTCTGAGTGTAAGTAAGTTATGCCAGACGTTTTGTTGCCTTGACAAGTCAGGCTAGTAATAATTAACCCCAATTAACTCTCAGGGGTGAGTCACTCTCTCATACACACATGCTAGGGGGAAACATTTTGTAGTTACTTTTATGATATCTAAGAAAATAGCTCCTCGTATTTGATTTTTCAGATCCACTGCTCCAGCTGGGCAGGAGCAAAGACAACCCCAACAAAACTGGCTTCAGGGAAGTAATTGGATGCAAGGCAAATGATTTGCTATTTATTCACCAATAATATAAGAGAACAGACCTCACTAAAGGTTTGCTAAGACACTGAAACTGTGCTGTTCAAAGATAGTAACATTTTAGCCTTGGTGACTAAAGGTTTGCTAAGACACTGAAACCGCGGTGTTCAAAGATAGTAACATTTTAGCCTTGGTGTAGCAGGCCATTAGGGGATGGAGTTGATAAGCAACCAAATAACTGGGAAAAGATGGGAATTGGAGTCTTTTTTTTTTTAAGGCAAGAACATGTCAATCAAGGCAAATAATCTTTCACCTTTATGCCTAGCTTCAAACTACTACTGAAGAGCTGCAGGTCAGGGTAGAGTGACCTCCTTTTTCTGAAATGTAGTCAGTTGAGTTTGATTCCCTATGGAGTTAATTTTCTTCTTTTCTTTTCTTTCTTTTTTTTTTTTTTTTAAAGATTTTATTTATTTATTTGACAGAGAGAGACAGCCAGTGAGAGAGGGAACACAAGCACGGGGAGTGGGAGAGGAAGAAGCAGGCTCCCAGCGGAGGAGCCTGATGTGGGGCTCGATCCGAACGCTGGGATCACGCCTTGAGCCGAAGGCAGACGCTTAACGACTGCGCCACCCAGGCGCCCCTTTTTCTTTTCTTTTTACTTCCAGTATAGTTAACATACTGGTTAATCTTCTTAAAGATTTTATTTATTTATTTGAGAGAGAGAGAGGGTGGGGGTGGGGGAGAGGGGCCAAGGGAGAGGGGAAGAGAGAACCCCAAGCACACTCTGTGCTTAACACAGAACCTGATGGGGGGCTGGATCTCGCAACCCCAAGATCATGACCCCAGCTGAAATCAAGAATGGGCCACTCAACCACCGGCACACCCAGGCACCCCTAATCTTAATTTAGAAGCTGCTAATTGGCAGGCCAAGGTCCACACCTAAAATCAGGGATGCCTGGGTGGCCTCAGTTGGTTAAGCAACTGCCTTCTGCTCAGGTCATGATCCCTGGGGCGGGGGGGGGGCTCTAATCAGCAGCGAGCCTGCTTCTCCCTCTGCCTGCCACTCCCCCTGCTTGTGCTCGCTCCTGCTCTCTCTCTGACAGATAACTAATTTTTTAAAATCTTTAAAATCAGTTGACATTTAAAAATTGGGAGATTGCACAAAGATAGCTTAATTTATCACTTCTCCTAATTTCAAAGGATCTGGGCATCCAAGCTGGCGATTGTCTGGAGTTGAATGGCAGATGCCTCCTTTAGGCCAAGCCTGTACTCTGGGGTACCCCAAGTCCTCACCACTCTCTATTGTGTCCCAGACACTGAGGCCAAGGGTCACATACCATTTATCATCCGGTTTGTGCTATTCTTCTTACACCCCTCTTTTTTTAATCAATTATATTGCTCACTCAGACTCTTGAATTTGTGACCCATTTTTCACTTTAATGTAATAAATAATTGAGTGGTTGCCCTGCAGCAGAGGGAGGGGAAAAAGGAGTTCAAGGATCTTACGTAGTTCATTGTTGTTAAACTCTGGGCTGTGATTCAAGATCTGTCAGTGGGGTCATTTGGCTTAGTGGATTGCAGACAAATTTTAGAATAGGATGGAATAAAGTGAAAATATTGGAATGTGTTTACGTAGAAAAGATTGTTTCATGAAACTTATTTCTGTTCAATATGTACTAGGCCTGAATAGTCCACGTGTGAGATTGTTGTGGAGTATGGTGCCTCTGGAAGCATTCGTGAGATGTCAGGAGCTTACAAGGAAGAGGTACCCAGCTGGCTGGCTCACGTGAACGTGGGAGGCTGTTTCGAACGAAGCAAATAGAGAGCCAAGAAGACAGGGTATGCGCAAGGAATGTCCCTTTAAGTGCCTGATGAAGAGCACAGAGAGAAGTGAATAAAGGAAAATCCTGGGGGTAGGGAAGAGCAAACCATTTTGAGGAACTTCCGTGCCAGGACTTCAATGTTTATCTATGAAAAAGTAGGAACACACTGTAAAAGAGCTACCGTTTGTGTAAACACTTCCCTGTAAGGGTAAGGAACTTACAACTTCAAATTTATTCCTTACAACCTGAAGAGGTAAGTCTTGTTATCCTTATTTTTTTTAAGAGTGTTATTTGAGAGAGAGAGAGAGAAAACGAGCATAGAGGGAGAGGGAGAAGCAGACTCCCGGCCAAGCAGAGAGCTGGACTCAGGGCTCAATCCTAGGACCCTGAGATCATGATGGGAGCCGAAGGCAGACGCTTGACTGAGCCATCCAGGCTCCCCTATCCTTATGTAATAGATAAGAAAAAAGAAGCAGAGAGGCTAAATGACTCAATAAAGGTGAACAGCAGAGCAGAATTCAAATATAGGTCTGATTATAGAGCCCATACATTTTTTTTTAAAGATTTTATTTATTTATGTGACAGACAGCCAGCGAGAGAGGGAACACAGCAGGGGGAGTGGGAGAGGAAGAAGCAGGCTCCCAGCGGAGGAGCCCGATGTGGGACTCGATACCGGAACGCCGGGATCATGCCCTGAGCCAAAGGCAGACCCTTAACGACTGCGCTACCCAGGCGCCCCCATACATTTTTTTAAAAAAGACTTTATTTATTTGACAGAGAGTGAGAGAGCATAAGCAGGGAGAGTGGTAGAGGGAGAAGAAGGCTCCTTGCTGAGCAGGGAGCCTGATGTGGGGCTCGATCCCAGGACCCTGGGGTCATGACCTGAGCTGAAGGCACATGTTAACTGACTGAGTCACCCAGGCGCCCCAGCCCACACATTTCTCCTTTTTTTTTTTTTAAGCAAGAACCCATGGATTAAGTGCAATGTTTAAAGGAAATTAAATTACTATGTGTGTATAGTATACTTGAGAAACTAGAAGACACCCATCCTTTTTAAAACCTAGAAATGAGTTTCAAATACTGAGTACTTAATAAACAATAATAATGCTATAAATCCAGGAAAGGGCATCACTTTCTCGGGCTGACCTTGATGAATACAGTGATTTCAACTGGACCTATGTAGGTAGTGCTTGTTTGCTTTTTTCAGATAGTGGATTTTTGTTTGTTTGGTTGGTTTTTTTAGAGGCGGGGAGGAGCAGAGGGAGAGATTTTTTTTTTTAAATTTATTTATTCTACAGAGAGAGAGACAGCCAGCGAGAGAGGGAACACAAGCAGGGGGAGTGGGAGAGGAAGAAGCAGGCTCCCAGCAGAGGAGCCCGACGTGGGACTCGATACCAGAATGTCAANCAGGGGGAGTGGGAGAGGAAGAAGCAGGCTCCCAGCAGAGGAGCCCGACGTGGGACTCGATCCCAGAATGTCGGGATCACGCCCTGAGCCGAAGGCAGACGCTTAACGACTGCACTACCCAGGCGCCCCCAGAGGGAGAGAATTTTAAGCAGCCTCCATGCCCAGCGCGGAGCCCAACATGGGGCTTGATCCCACACCCCTGAGATTATGACCTGAGCTGAAATCAAGTCTGATGCTTAACCAACTGAGCCACCCAGGTGCCCCGGGTGGTGCTTATTTAATAATGGAGAAAAACACTTAATAATTTTTAAGACCATTCTGATTTTTTCTAGAAGACCACTCTGATTTTTTCTAGACATACACAGTTGCCTGAAATCATATTCTAATTATCTCCACAGAACAGTATATTGTAAGAGGTTAAAATTCAGTCGTAAGTTGTTTTCCCAACAACAGAGAATTTGGTACTATCATCATCCTAATTTTTAAAATTGAAGATGACTGAACTTGAAATTCCAAAATAGACAATAATTAAGGATTTGAACTTCAAGGCCGTTCACTTGATCTCAGGTGTTCCTAACTCATTAATTGCATTGTTCTCTTGGCCTTGGAAAGGACAAACCAAGAATGGGATTATGAAAGTAGGTGACAGAGGAGCAGAGTTTAGCAGGATTCACTGGGTTGAGGTTCATCTTGCTCCATTCAGCAATGGAACACGCAGGGAGCATGCTCTTCAAGTCGCCTGGGCATTCATCTTGAATTCGCTTGCAATACCTTTCAGAGGTATGCTCGCTGAGGCTGATGGAGCAGAGTTTTGCTGAAACTAAGGAGCAGCTTTTGATGTATTTGTAAATGCAAGACGTTACGTGGACCAGGGTGGTTAATAAGCAAATTTTAAAAGTTGATTTGTCTCCATCCGGACAAAACATTCTGACTTACAGTACACATTAAAACTAAACTACAGGATCAGTGTGAGAAATTCTAATTACAATCCGAAAATTATCTGGTCTCTACAATTTTGACACACCGTAATCCCCCTGAGCTATGCTTTAGAATTGCTCAGAGAGCTCCCTGAACACATTGCCCGTTCAGATTGCTTCCCCCACACAAATGTCCTTATCTGCCCACCCCACCCCCTTTGCCTGTAGATTCCAACATATCCTTCAAAGCCCAGTTTATTATCCAGTTTGACTTGAATTATTCCTTTAATACTGAGGAGCTGCTGTCTGCTGGGCCAAAGAGACTTGGCTCCTGCCACCATGGAGCCAGCCTAATGGAGGACTGTCAGTAACCACCAAACACTACGAACAAAATGCTATAGTGCATGTGGGATCACAACACGAGGAATGAACTTAGACTGGGGGTCAGGAGAGGCATCCTCTGAGGAAATATTAAGGTCTGAAGGATGTATAAAAAGCACTGAGCAGGAAGGAAACCAGCAGCTGAGGAACTGAAATGAGCCCCAGTGGCTAGAGTGTGAGGAGTGGTAGGAGAGGAGATGGGAAAGCTTTGAGGATGATCGTGACCCTGTGACCATGACCTTCCACTGGCCTTCCTGAGGTGCCCCCAACCTAGGCCACGAACCTTCCTTTGTGCATCCTCCCTGGGTTATTCAACCTGTTTCTGGCAGCCTTATTAAATTTCTTGAAGGCAGAGATTATTTTATATTTTAATTCAATTTTTGACCCTCGATATATCCTAATTAATCAAGCATTCTGTTGATCAAAAGACTATCATTTTTTTCCTTGGCTTTGCCGCTAAATTTCAGTGTAAGTTGGGCCAAGCCCCTGTATTCCTGAGGACTCAAAACCTGTTTCAAATCCATGGCGTCAAAGACATCTTGACTTAGGTCTCAAATTATGATTGTGCCTCTTTAGGATAACCTGCCAATCACCTCTAGCAGGCAAAAAGTAGATAGCCGTGTTAGGGTAAAGTCTGAATTTGCCCTTACTCTGTGTATTTATTTTTTAAAAAAAGGGAAACATATACTTAATGTAAATATTTATGTCCACTTTGTGAAACAAATCAAGTTCCATTCTCTGAACTCATCAGTTTGAACACATTTTGTCTCATTCCTGCGACCATCACTGGAAGTCATTTCTTCAGTTCAAATTAAAGTTGAACAGGAAGAAAAGAACAGTAAGTTTCTAAAAACCACCTTGACTTATCTATAATGAAAGGCATCAATGGTTTAAAATTCCTTCCAGCAATAAGAAGAGAAAAAGGTGCTTGATGAATCCCAATACGTCTATCCTGAATCACAAATTCCTGGGTGACTAAAATAAATTCCTAGAGTCAAACTTAAATTGGGACTGTGACCGAGTACCAGAAAAGAAACACCTGCTTTATTAATACGACAGCAACAGAAAGGGTTTCCAAGTTCTTAGAAGAAAAATAACATGAACAGGCACCACCTGCTAAGTGATACAAGATTCAGCGCCCACACTGATGGTTCCGAGAGCTCCCCACCACACTGCAGATGTCTCATCCAGGACAGCTGCCAGGAACAGGTTTCTCACTGCGGTAGCTTCACAGTCAATTCCTCTAACAGAAGACTGAGATGATATTATTCCTGTGTCAGAAGCTCTCGGTGTAGAGAGAACGCAGCAATTTGGAAAACAGGCTTGTTTCTTGAATTCAAGAAAAATCATGAACCAATCTATCAATTTTTCTCTGCTACGGTTGGCCAGAGTGTTCTGTGAAGATTCTTTTTCCATTGCTATCACGTGTCCGGGTAAGAGCAGAGGTGGAGAGGGGCCCGTGTACTAACAGGCACTCAGGCGGTGCTCGGCGCTCGACTCCCTCTGTGCTGATGGTGTAGGCATCTTTTCTGGCAGCTGCCGCAGCTTGGTGGGAGGAAGAGGCCACCCACCAATCACCTCTTCTTGAAGCCGTATTTTTTGCGTTCATAGAAGAGATCTGTCTTAGAGCTCCCCAAATTGACAATCTTTGGGCAACCATCTCTCTGGAAAACAGGATAGAGAAGTTGTTTAAAGTCTCTGAGCTTGAATTGAGAGGGATTGAAGATAAAAATAACCTTTGGGTCAGTGGGTTTAGCCATTTACCTTATCCATTCAGTTATCCTATTCAGTCGTTCATCAAGAATTTACTGAGCTTCTAGAATGTGCCCAGGGCCTGTACATTCTTTAGCCAGGGTGGCCTGAGCTTAGAATGTTGGATTCTCAGCCCACTTCTGTTGCTATATGATACAGCTGAGGCAGAATTTAATTCTTAAGATATCCAAACGGTTTTCTTCAAGTGAGAGGTTAAAAAACCCCTATGATCATCTATAGATCAAGCTCTCTAGCTCTCCTCCACTATCTCAGGAAAAGGAAGAATACCACCAAGGCAAAAAACCTACAGGCTTCAGGAAATAGTACTTTACATGTTAAATACCACCAGAGAAAACTGGGCTTGATGTGTGCTTATTAACTCACTTAATCTGACCCATGGTCTTGGGGGAAGGGTGCTCCTGTGCTAGTCATGGACGCTGAAGGTCTGTATTCTGATTTGTACTGACATGTTCCCCCGGCCATTGTGCAAGCTTGAGTGGTTTCACTGAAGCCCCTGGGAAGCTGTGTTCTGCAGAAATGATGATTCCATCAGTTGATCTGGGATGATGGAGGAAAACTGGGGAAGATGCTACTAGAGAAAACCTTCACGGGTCTGATTTTATTAAACACTGGAATCAACGAAGGCTGCTCCCTGAGACACTGGGCTTTAGAATGAATGAACTGACCAAGTCCTTAGACATCCCATTTCTTTTTTTTTAAGATTTTATTTATTTATTCGACAGAGATAGAGACAGCCAGCGAGAGAGGGAACACAA